>NC_135422.1:11774139-12039139 GCF_051991245.1 Festucalex cinctus | reverse complement strand
AAAACGGAAGGATAATAACTGACCCTGACATTGTTATTTATTTTTACACCACTACATTTCCTCAATTAGTCCTCGTCAATTAGTAGATGCCGTATTCCAATTAGTCGTAGGATGCTTTCGTCACCACTAAATAGATGCCACCTAATAGTAGTAAAAATGAAGAAATAAATACATACATAAATAAAGTTAACCATTTGAATTCCTTTGCTAACCAAAACAGCAGCCAATACATAACCCAATTACTGTACATTAATCGCTGGAGTTTGAGGGAGGACTACAGAAATCAGATACTAATTGAGAATCTTAAATTCATAGCATTTGGACAGTGCTAAAAAAAAAAAAGATATCTAAATGATTAATCAATTATCAGAAATAGTGATTATTTTGATAATTGATAAGATATTGTTGCACCTCTCGTACTATTAGATATTTGTACTGTATATTTAAAGCTCATTAGATTAGAGCAGGTGTAATCTATCAAAGTTTGCCAATAGTTGCGTTTTGATCTCATTTGTAGCCGGCAGCTGCAGAGACGAGCCTATTTTAATGACGACGGAGTAATACGACCCCCCGCCTCTTCCATCCCCACAGTCGGGGAGTGCTTCAGAGTTCTTCTTCTGCTCCGTCTTCTTCTCCAGGCCCCAGCAGCTATCGCTTTCTTGCTAACCCGTCTGGCCTCGTCTCATGGCTCCACCCTCCCGACCGTCGTTCAAAGCTTCCGCTAGAGCTGTAAGCCAGGTCCTACAGGGCAGGAATTTGGCCCGCTTTTTGCAGACCGGCCCCTGCTCGGGCTTTGTTGTGATAACTGCCCGCTCAGGGGCACCCGGCGCTCTACTGACTCTACGCCTCACCTCGTGTCAGCAAACTACAAGAGTTTTTTTATTTTTTATTTTTTTTAAAGACGTTTGGCTGCGGTGACTAAGCCAAAGGGTTGTTCACGAAAAATAGTGCAGCAGTAACATTAAAATGAAAAAACGCTACCATTTTATTGTTTTTGATAGAGAAAATCAGTACTGTATTGTAGAAAAACATAATAAAAGAGAATGTTAAGAAATAAGGGGCTTTGCGACTTCCTGTGTTAGTTCCAATTTGCAGTACAGACAGAACTATTTATGAACAAATGACTTTGATTTGGAGCTTCTACAATCTAGAAGAAACGGGTAATGGGCATTTGCACTGTTCGCTTATTACACTAGCCAGTAGCTAGCTAATGTCAAGCTAACACTTTTTAGTGCTTTTTTTTTTTTTTTTTTAAGCTTTTTCATTTCTAAAGTGGTTATCTACTTCCTTTTTCATATCTTATCTGACTTGGATTTGGAGCTTCTACAGCATGTAATGGACATTGCACTGTTAGTTTATCACACTAGCCAGTAGCTAAGTAGCGTCACGCTAATGCGTTTTTACTGCTTTGTTTTCATTTCCAGTACAGACCACCTTTTTATGGGAAAATGACTTTGATTTGGAGCTTCCACAACAGGTAATTTGCACTGTTAGCTTATTAGACTAGCTGGTAGCTAGCTAGCGCCTTTTGGAGATTTTTTTTTTTTAAGGTTTTTCGTTTTTAAATTGGAATCCACTTCCTGTTTTTGTTCCAATTCATGTTGGCTTGATAAGATTCTCAGTCAGTATCTATCAATTTTTGGAGAACAAAAGGGTTTGATTTGAATGGGTGATTTTGCGATGTTAGCTGCTTGTGCTAGCCGCTAGAACCAATTGTGTTTTGGATTACTGAATGTAAACGTTATATTTTAAGAGCAAAATAATACATTGGAAATCATGTGTAGACTCTAAAATGGTTGTTGGGCATGTGAAAAGGCCAATAAGATGATACTTTATAGCAAAAATTCACAAAATGTTTCCCTAATTTTGGTAGTAGAAGTAAAATGGATTATTATTTATTGATTATAAAGCTACCAAATACAAATTCTCGCCAAATGGCTTTTTATGTTATTTATTCTTTGTTAATATCAGTCAATATCATGGATTGACATTTTCTCAGTTTGCAAGAAGGAACAACACATTTTTAAAGAACACTGAAAAGCAGATTGAAATAGGCTAAGTTGATGTTTTTTTTTGTTTTCCTAACACCTGTTAGTGCAAGCAAACTAGTGGAAACCTCCCACGCACTGTCGCCAGTCATAAAGTCATCGGCAGCAACGGCGAGCTAACTAAGCTTCTGAATAAACAGCGCCGCCGTTTAATGACGTACGGACACATTGTAAAAGAAAGGAAAGCGCGGTGATTTTCTCAACAGCTCTGAAGGGAACACAATGAATCACCTGGCATCATGTTACATTTAAGCTCATCTATTGTAAGGAGACAATCTTGTTGGGACTTCATATTAACACGCGGAATCTCCTTTTAAGGCCAATCCCTATTGTGCCGCTTGTTTGACTTGCCAATTGCGAGTAAAGTGGGGTTGATCTTCAGTTGAAATTGAAACAGATTCATTTGTGAGGGGAAGAAGAAGGAAAGAGGATGAGGAGGGGAGGGGAGGCGGAGGGGGAGCTGCTCAAATAGAAGCTTCTGAGAGTTTCCACTTGACGGCTCTCCCTTTCATTGTGCATTAACTTAATGAGCATAAGTATTGGGATACACAAGCCAAGCCTCTCTGCTCTCGCCTCTTCTGCCTCTTTAAGAGCTCACATTCTCCAGTGAAAGGCGGCGGCGCTCGAACGGCGAGCCTCGGGACACGACAAGAGCGCAAGCACTTACTGGGGACAAACAAGAACCCCAACCCGCCATGTACACACACCCGGGGGTCAACTGTGGAATGTCATGCCAATTTCAAAGATATCATAAGACATTTGTAATGTCAATTTTTTGTGTTCAGGTCACATACAAAAAAATAAAAATAAAATCAAAAGGTGGTGGTAGTGGTGGTGGGTAACATTTGTCCATTTCTCCACCTCCGCCGCACCCCCTCCCATCTGCTCCCCCCCTCCGTGCCGCAAACAGCTGCGGGGGGAAACTTCCTGTTTGCTAATGATGCTAAATGCGCTCAAGTCAGCCGTGTCAAATTTTCCCTCGCTCACGAGCGAGCGAGCTGGAAAAGAACGATTTGCCTTCCTCTCCTCCACTGGCTTGTCTGTGTCGGTCAGTGTGTTAAAGTGGTCATAGGGGGACATCTCATGATTGGATTGCATGTGTCACGTTGTGCAAAAGTCCACTAGCTTGGTTGTTGAAGACATATAGACAGCAACCAAGTAAATAGCAGGATGCTATCAAATTAGCGGGATTATGCAAATCACTTTGTGTACAGTACCTCCCGAATGCTCACATTTCAGGGGACATTAAACAAAAACCAACCGTTAAAGTTGCATCATCAAAGAGAACAGTTTAGATTGATCAGGCATTTATAAAAAATAGCACACATGCGTGGGGATTGACCAGTAGCATAGATTAGTGAAAAAAAATATGAAATTTATCAAATCGTGGCAAATGCAATTTCAACCCAATGCCAGCTAAATGAAACATGAACCATAGAAGAAGCTGTTAAGTTTTGGTGAGAACCTGAATAAAGCACATGTAGACAAATATGAAACAATATGACAGTTTTTTTTTTGCTATGATTCGGCCAAGGAGGGGGTCATCAATCTACTAAATGACAAGCACTTTAAAATAAAATAAAATAAAATAAAGGAAAATTATTTTATTTTTGAGAGTCCTATTGCTTAAAAATAACCTCAATAATGACTTCTGCGCAGTATATTATAAAAAACATATTGATGTTATATTGTCTTTAGATTATTATAAAACATAAAGGACAGTGCATTTTGTGTATTTTCGGAAATATTTTTTGTACCATTACTTAAAAAATGTTAATAATGACAGTTCAAAGTCTGCAGTCCTTTTGAGTGTATTTTTTAATTGTGTTTATCATTTATGATCTAATATTTATTATGAGCATTTCAATTTATTATGGAAGTTACGTTGTAAAAATATTAGCAAAAAAGTGTTAAGACATTAACACTGTACATTTTGCCCAACGTTGTGTATTATGAATGGACAACTAATCGATGATCAAATTAATCGATAATTATTTTTTTTTGCCCCGATACCGATTCCGATACCCAGTTTTGCAGTATCGGCCGATACTGATACCGTACCGACACCTAGTTTGTTTTTTTTTCCCAACATTAAAAAGCTGCCCTGCCATTGGTTCAGAGCCTTCAAGGGCCAATAGAATATCTTGGCTTGGCATGCAGTGAACACGTCACACATAAGTGAAGGTCGTACACAAGCAAGACAGAAGATGATGCATCCAAAGTCCGATATTAGCGTCGGAAATAATGGTATCGGCATGTTACTTGTTAGTACTTGCCGATGCCGATACCACTGTTTTGCTGCAGTATCGGGGCCTCTCCCGATGCTGGTATCGGTATCGTAACAATACTAATTATTTTTGATAGTTTAGAGACCTGAAATTGTCCAAATCCTCAGAATTTCAAATCAAGACAAGACATTTGTGCCTATTTTCTGACAAAAAAAAAAAATGTTTTTCTGCAATTTTAATTTGGGAAAAAAAATAAAAAAAATGTAAATAAATGGTTGAAAATGAAATCACACTTTTAAAATTGAATTGATTATTCAAAAACAAAATCATCAACAAATAAATTCATTATTAAAATACCTGTTCATTGTATCCCTAGTTCTATTAATACCGTCGTTTTCAAATTGAAATAAAAATGGATGTCCTGAAAGACTGGAACAACTTGTGCTCCAGCTGCAGCACGACTGATTGAGCTGACGGTGAGCAAAGGTGCATTCATGCGAGATTCCAAGTAACATGCAGGAAAACAAAGCCGGCCAAGCCTTTAATAAGCACCACCCTGCCCCAACCTGCTGCGGCGGCAGATTTGTTGGGGCCCTCTCAAACGTCTTCCCAGTCCTCCTTTCATCTCGTCCTGTCATTGCGCAACACAGCCGAGGGCGGCCTTGACAAATGGCCCCGAGGAGCTTTCGCTTTTCTTTTTTTTTGCCCGACGACGTGCGACCCAAGAAGAAGAAAAGCTAACAGAGTCGCCTAATGGCGGAGCGGCAGCGTTCCTCCGTCCTTCTTCTCCGACTCGGTTTTAGGCTCAATCCAGCCCGGCGGGAGGGGGGCGAAGGTCACCTTTGACCCGGCCGGCCCGCCTGCCTCGCTACAGCCCCGTCGTTTGTTAGGGGCTTTATCCACTGACAAAGCAAGGCAGGAAGTTGGCAGCCAACCAGCAGCCCCATGGGAGGATGACCATCAGCTAGCTCAGCTTACCGCTTATTACAGGATGGCGGGAGCATGCATGCATGTGTGCGTGTGTTCTTCAATGCGTAAATGTTGCGCGGGTGAGAGCGATGAGGCCGACCTTCTTCTCGGGCCGGCTATTTTTTACTACCATGGCTGCGAGCGACAAACGTCCCCACGCGCTAGGAGCTAACCCGATCAGCTATGCGTGTTAGCGACAATCGGGCAAGCGTCCAGCCACGCTGGATGGACTCAGAGGACCTCAGCACACTTCACTCGGCACCCCCCCCCCCCCCCTCCCCATCCCAGCCCCTGGGCTCATGGCAGCTCACTAAAACATTAGATCATAAGATGACTCCACTCCATAAAAGTCAGGTAATTCGTACTTCATTTATACACCTTGGCGTTCATAAAGCTGATGAACTTTCACTGCTCGAACGTAATGGGCCATTTCGCCGAGGGGCCGCCGAGCCTGAGCCGCCGAGCCTGACGCTTCCCTGCTCGTCCTCGACTCCACGTTGGCCGTCGGGAGAAAGGAAAGCGTTTTTCGCGGACAAACAGACCCGAAGGCCAAGTTCATATTTCCGAGAAGTCTTTTTTTTTTTTTTTTCCTTCACATATTATGTAAATTATGCAATTGATAAACACGGAAAAAGCCCAATAATAAAAGTTCAAATGTTATAGTAGAAGCAGAAATGTCTCCTCCCTTCCACATCGTGCAAAAGTCTTGGGACACCACAACCTAAGATGATTTATTTACTGATAATGCACAATATTAGGGTTGGGGAAAATAAAGTCAACCAACTAAATAATTTTAAAACCCTATTTACGATGCTCGAAACCAATGTTACATCTGTCCAATTCCCCGAGTAGTCGATTGAATTGATTTAAAAAAATAATAATAATAATAAAAAAAGAAAGGCTTTTGTTTTAAAAAATGTCCACATTTACATTCCTGGACTCCACAAATGCAGAGTGCTTCTCAATTGTTGTATGTTACGCCAACCCAGGAAGAAGAAAATATTTTGCACCCCCTCCAACGACTATAAATAGAATAATTTGTCTGTAAAATTGTTGCAAGTACACTTCTGCAATTGCGCTAATACTCCTTTGTACACTCTCTGACAATGAGAGCACCAATGCCCCCTACTGGAGTGGATGTGCAATTACACTTTATTACAGTACGGCAAAAAAAAAAAAAAAAAGTTCCTAGAGGTCACATGTGCCCAACCAATACGAATACTTGGCCAATAAAGATGATAAATAAGTTAGCATTGTGCAAAAATAAAATCAAAAATGTTCAAACATTTGTAGCGTGTGTTATTGAAACTTCTATTCTGCGTCTTTAACAAACGAACCAAAGCAAAAATATGAATTTTCGTCGTTCTCTCTATCTGGGTGCAACAAGGGGGTCATTGACCTCCGGGCCTGAAGCGATAGCATGATGGCTTCCCGGCTCAGGAGGCTGTTGACAAGCGTCTGTGTTCTTTTCAACAACTCGTTGAACAACTCCCCCCTCCACCTCCCCACGCCATCTACCCCTTCCCTTCTCTGGAATGTAACACAACCGCTCGCTGAGGTAACCCAAGCACCTCCTCTCATCCCATCCTTCATTTATAGAAAAAAAAAAAAAAAAAAAAAAGCCAAGACGGACAGAAAAACATGGTCGGAGGAAGAACATCTGCGAGTGTCGGACAGCTATCGCCCATCTCCCAATTTTTTTTTAACCCTCTCTATTTCCTTCCCTCGCTTTAAGATTTGCTTCTGGGCCCGTTGCCTGCGCAATAATTAATGATGCAATCGTGTTGGGGGGGGGGGGCTCTTGTAACCATTCCGGAATGTCCCGGAAAAATCGGCAAAGATGCAAGGGGACGAGAAGGACATAAAACAGTCAAGACGGCGAAAGAAAGAGACTGTTGATAGCCGTTTCCTCGACAAGCCTCAACCCAGTCTTCCCCTCAAGTCTAATCCACCCCCACCCGGTCCCCCCCCCTTTTACTTTCCATCCTGATGGAAGGATCGGGGGGCCTGACCTGTCTGGTGATTGATGGTAATGTCTCAGGAAGTCATTTTCCCCGACAGCACCCTGCCGCCTTTCACCAGGCCCGGTGCAGAGGTGAGGCCATCACATGGATCCTTTTAACTCTTTGCTGGCCAGGCCTCCCCGAGACTTTTCGGACCCGGCTATCTCGGGAACATCGGCGTCAGTCGGCACACTCTACTTTCAGATTGGGCGACAGAAAAAAATAACATGGCCCATCCACAAAGTGCATCTCGCATGTAGCCCCTAATTCAGGTTGCCGGGATGGATCCCCACGACTCCATTACTGTCAACACTTACCACCTCCATTACAGCAATTAGGAGGTTCGAACACTAGGAATGCTTTTGCTACGCTGCCCAATTGCTAACATCTGCCTCGTCTCGTCGCTTCTCCCCATGCGCCCGTTGTCCTTTCTCAGGAGCGCGGCCGTTTCATACAGTCCCGCCGTCTGTTCTCTCGCCACATTTGTTTTCTTAAATCCACTCAAACTGCGCCTTGAAGAGATCCCTCTGCGTTTGAGTCCAAATAAACCGAAAATGATCCGTGAAGAGGCTCGCTTTCAATAGGCTTCATTAGTTTTTAATATCTGGCACGAGGAAGCGGGGGGGGTGTGGGGCGGGATAGCATGAAGATAATCAATGGAAAGAGGCTCGCAGCCTATTAATCTCCCCCAAAGGATTGCGGGTTAATACGCATTCTTGCGTAGGCAAACACGGCTGTCTGTTGAACACATCTGTCTGCCTGGATGGGCTACTTAATGAAACAGCCAGCGCTCGGCCATGGTGATGGATGGCGTCCCACTGGTGAAAAATGACTTCTCACAGTCGGAGTTACACATGATAGGGCTCCAGTCCATATCACCGCCGACGATTTAGACCCATTTTAGGGCTGCTCAAGCAAGACTGATGCATTTTATTATTATTTTCAACAACACTGTCTTCTAATCATGTTTCCTTTTGACTGCAAAACTATTTAATATCTGCATAACTGGAAAGTTAAGTGCATAACGCAGTGGTCCCCAACCACCGAGCCACACTGATAAAAAAAATAGATAAATAAATAAATAAATAAATAAATAAATAAATAAATAAATAAATAAATAAATAAACTACTAACAGCATTTATGAAATGACAACAAATGTTTACCCATGTAATGGTTATAATGGGGCATAAATGTCCGAAATTTACATCATCGCCTGGCCAGTAATATTCCTCAAGATCCCCTGGTGCTGGTCTGTGCAATATCAGGCGGACCATGATCCAGTCAGGCAAGAAAAAAAACAAAAAAAAACAAAAAACAAACAAACAAAAGTTAGGGTCAACTCACCCGCTAACTTCAACGGTATTCATAAATAATTAAAAATAAATATGGACAAATATGTGTTACTACTACTACTACTACTACTACTAATAATAATAATAATAATAATAATAATAATAATAATAATAAAAAAAAGAAAAGTCAAATAATGTCACAAGGACTTTCACATAGTCTTCGTGCTGACATGATTTTAAAGTAAATGTACTCAATTTTTATAATGATTATTTTTTGTTTTGTACCCTCTAAAAAAAGTTGGCTCAAAAATAACAAAAATTGGGTCAAGAATGGACCAACCCATTTTTTTCAGTCATTTAACCCCCCAAAAATTGTGTCTAATTAAATTAACCCACAAACCATCCCAATATTTTGGGTTCTTTTGTGGGTTATTTATTTGACCTAACTTTTTGGGTTAATTGAATGAATCGACTGAATTGGGTAAAAAAAAAAAAGGAAGTGATCCAGCTTTTTGAGTTATTTAATCCAAAAAGTTGGGCCAAATTAAATTAATAACCCACAAAGCAACCCAAATATTGCTGATTGAATAAGCCAAGAAGTTGGGTCAGTCCTTTTTTGACAATTTGAGTTAGCTTTGACCCAACTGTTTTTTTTACTTTTTTTTTATGTCTTAAAACATTTTTACAAACCAAAAACACAACTAAAAAAAAAATTGTAATTATTTTTGATTAAATAAAAACATTTTGAATACTTTTCCACAGTAATGTATTGTAGGTTTAAAAAACGTGAATCAGTTCATCTCATTTAAAATGTGTCTGTCAAAAGTGCATACTAGTTCGCTACGGAATATTAATTTTAGGCCCCCGAAATGTACAGCGGCATTTAAAGGACAAAAGGCATTTTATAAAGTTGTAAAAATCAAACTTATGAGCCGGTCGTAATAGGATGTGTCGCTTTAATATGGTCAGCAGTAGTAACAATAATATTGACTACCTTATGAGTCTTTGCCGCGGGTTTCATTAATTAAAAGTCCAGTCTTGTACGCCTGACATTCCGATTCTGGCCAGAGCACCCCTCAAGTTCAGCAGCTGTGTTCCCCTTGTAGGATTTACAAAGAGGGCTCAACGCATGGGCGGCGGAGCGGCTCGCCGCGGCGATGATATCAGCGCATCCTACAGAGACGGCCTAAAAGAGTTGCCGTACAGTCCCTAAGATCACGAAGGAGATGAAACCCGAGGCAGCTGGGCCCAGATAAGCAAAGCCCTCCTAATGTGTTGTGTGTCCACGCCATGTGCATGTATGCGTGAGCTCCGACATGCGTGCCGATTCCAGGTTGAGGTGACCCCCTTTTGCTCGGCCGAGTCCCGTAACAGGATCTCACCTCCCGGCCCCTTGTTAGCTTTTCTCCCAGTGTGCTAAACAGCCACCTGAAGACCAGATTAGCCCGCCGTGACCCGGCCCGAGAGGTAACCGAGACACGACGCCGGGGACAAACATGAAACGCAAACTGTCACGTGTTGCGGAGACAGACAACAAGGCGGGGGGGATTTTGAGTGCAAACAGGACACCTATAAGAGGATGAGGACAGTGAAGATGTCAGCGGTGTTTGTTGTTGTCAGATGAAAACAAAGCATAAGAGCGCATAAGAGGATTGAGGCCCGATAACCAGACGCCTTGGGGTGTCTCACATTTAGGCCGATGACTCAACAGTGACAGCGTCGGCGACGCTGTGACAAATGAACGCCGCTTCGTTCATTGGGTTGCGGGTGCCCTTAAAACCCGCCTTTGAACTTGTAATTGCCCCCTGATTTCAGTAATGAACATAATGGGGGGATCCATTTGGAGGCATGGCGCTAATTACGCATTTTAATTTTCCGCATCTCTCTCGGAAAAGGCGAAGGAAAGACGGGTGGAAGGGGGGAGGAGGATGACGCTCAGGTTTGGGAGGCTGTTGTCGTCATCTAAATACTTGTACAGGCTGCTTCACGGGCTTTAACGGGGCGCTTTGTGTGTCAGACGCCACAGCCTTGGGGATCCGCGGCACCAGCGATCAATAGTCAGACGGATTCACATCTGGAGCCAAGGCCTACATTTGGATTTATATATTTGATTCTTTTCTCTCTTTCTTTGATTTTCCACCGCTTCTAACGTGGGGATTTTTTTCTTCTCTGTATCAGCATGTGGTGCAGCTTTTTATCATTCAGGGGCTGCTGTCTATGATACTAATAATGGGGGTAGCTGTGAACAGCCTCTTTCACAAAGAGAGCTGCGAAATTGGCACATCAGAGATGTAACAGTAGATTAATTCACCTGTGTTCTTTTTACACAGTGAAACCAGCAAAGCGGGACATTGCAGTATGTTATGTGTACTAATCAGACGATTAGAAATGTGGTGACGTCAGCTTCAATGTCTGGTATAATGTATAAATATTTGGCAGACAAAGAGGAAGGATGGGTTTCCACTATTCCCACTCAAACAGCCACCATCCCACCTTTGTACTACATCAGAAATTGGAAAATGTGTAGGTTGACTTCAATCCAACATTCTGTGTCTGTAACCAACAAAAACAAACAGTAAGAAAGGTGAACAATTGCACCTAGGTTCAGAGACACCAACCAAATTCTCCCAAAACCCAACGACCAACAGAGCATTAGGTTCACTGACTACCTTTACATGCCGTCAATCTTCGGGGTTGGGTCAAAATTTAGTTTCTGACACATTCAGGCTAACCCATTTACATTTACATAATGTAAAACTGCCGCAGAGAAGTCAATGTATTCGTTAGGCTCGCTGAGTGAGTGTGGCAGCGCAAGATGGCTGGCGTGCATACAAGTAGTTCCTGTTCTCAAAAGACCAAAATTACTTACGAATTGAGCATGAGCAGAACGTAAACCAAAGCTCTGTTCAAACGTGTTTATATGACTGGGTTGGAAATGTCATGACTGGGTCATGCCTGGGTTAAGTTTGGGTCATACAAGGGTTATGTTTTGGTCATGATCGTGAGGTCAAGTGTCTGTTTAGAACTGATGTAACCATCACCTGGTTTCAACTGGAAAAATGCTATGTGATGTCACGAGCTATGTGATGTCAAGAACCTTTAATATCTTTACTTGGTCAACAGCCAATCAGATAATTCCATGTCAGTTATGTTACCCACATGTCTAGCCACAGCCAATCCGATCAATTCACTGTCTATTTAAGCCAAACCAAGAAGTGTGCGTTTGTCGGATTATTACCTTGGTTCCTCTGTGCATCTACACAGCCCATTCTCATTGCATTCTCATTGTTTCTTGTCCAGTCAAGTTTGTTCTACGCCTCTCAATGTTATGCGAATAAAGTGTTAAACTCTTATTTGTGTCTGCACTTTTGGGACCCAACCTCAGAACATAACAGGAAAAGGGATAAAGGGGTATTATTTGGGTTTTTAAAAACATAGTCGGTGTCTCGCCAGTAATGCTGCATTCAAGGAAGGTCGGAAGTCGGAATTATCACAGTTATTTTTTCCCGGTTCTGATCTGAAAGCTTTTGAGGTGAACGGAAACAACCAAAATGGTGGCTAGTGATAAATTGTTTTTTTGTTTTCATCCTCAGAACACAGTTTGACCTCCAGCAAACTTTCCTTCTCGCAATGTATTTATCTTATTTCATAAGCATTCCATACAGTTCAGTAGTTCACCATATAATTTCATGCAGGGAGATAGTGGCATACTGTCACCTACGTCGTGTTATGTCAAGTTATGCAAAATATGAATGAGGAAAGCTATTTCCATGGTGGCCGCCATTGTAGAGTGACGTTACATTGAATGTGGTCGGTGAAGTCGGATCCTTTTTTCCGAGCTCATGGCCCGTACACACTTCCTGGTATGAAATCGGAAATGTCCGACTTTCCACTTTCCCCGAATGCAGCATAAAGGCCAAAGCAGCAGGGCATTCTGGGTAAATGGTTGCACCGCAGACAGGGTCCACTGAGGTTGCCGGGTAAAGGAGCAACAAATTGACCCGCTCAGCCTCCGTCTTTGATGAGCAACCGAGATCATAAAAGCAGGTCGGTGCGCTCAGACAGGGAAGCAGAGAGGATATCATTTGGGGGGGGAATGAAAAGGTAAGGAAGTGGGCGGGGGGAGAGGTGCGAACAAGAGACGTGGCTCCCAGTTATAAGGACCCCACTGTGCAAGAATCCTCAACACTCGCCTCTGGACGAAGCGCCGGGGCAAAAACAAAAGCGTGTATCAGAGAGGAGGTGTGAGGGGGGAAAAAATCAGAGGGAATGGCAGTTTTGGGATTTGGTGCAGTCAGAGTCCCATGACAAACCAAACAGTGAAACATGAGGTCTGTTTTTGATTTGCACTCACTGCCTCCCCATCCCTCAACCTTTTCTTTTCCTTTTTTCTTTTTCTTTCTTTCTTTTTTTTTTTTTAAAGCCTGCTTCCACGCTTACACTTCCTCCCTATGCATGTTCTTCTTCTCTGGGTGTGAGATGCATATCAAAAGCGGAATTGAGGCCTGCAGCACAATCCCCATTGGTCGCCAGCGTGCAGCGGCAGCCACCACCAACCGGGGGTGGTGAGGCTCGCCTGCAGGGCGGCACCCACGGAAGGTTAAGGGGTAATTTGAGGAAACCAACTCTGAGATGCGAAACCAAAATCCGCTTACATATTTTCGCTTTGAGCCCCGAAAGGTCACGCAAGCGAGAAAAAAAAACTCCCCGCAATCCCTGAAATCAGCCATCGCCATCTAAATAAGACCCTTTTTTTTCCCCCTCCCACCGGGGGCATGTACGCTATCACAGGCTACCTTACGTGGTCTGTAATTACAGATGACATCATTCAACTCTGCTTTTACGCAGAGTTAAGGCGGCCGGCCACATTTTTGATCTGTGTTATGACTACATCGGCAGTGGCTGGGAATGCAGCCCCTGTTTCCACAAAGTGGTTTTGTAGCGTTAATTCCATTCGGGGTGGATATGTGACTATGGGGAAGTCTCAATCAATGTTTCTGAGGCAGTACGGTGGACTCATGGTTAGCATGTGTGCCTCACAGTTCTAAGTTTGGGGGTTTGAAACTGCTCCGAACGAACAAGTACTAAATGAACTTGAATTGGTGACTTGTTGTACTTTTCCCGAAAAACGCGTCATAGTCCAACAGATGACAAATCACGAAAAGGTTTTCCTTTTTAGTTTAAAATAGCTTACTTCAACTTCTAATATCTTGAGGCATACCTTGGCCAACTGTAAAATCCAGAGTTTTTCTTGCTTTTATCCAGTAAATCCATGTATTGTGTCATACAAGCTAGCTAGCGCTACGCTAATCTGTGACTTTGTAAGCCGTCGTGAGGGCATGAGAGGCCAGGCGTGAAGTAACAAAGACAAAGGTGTTCATGCACTGCCTAGCTGGGCTTTATTGACTGACTGCTTAACAGTTGAATGCTTGTTAGCTGGCTAAATATTCCAATACACAACTCTGGGTGTTCGGCTCAAAGGTAGCGCACTTTTCACACAAGGCATGTGCCACTCCCACATGTATACGTAACACATACTGAGACATGAGCGTGGTCATTCAACATTCCTCTTTGACAATACACGCGACAATGCTATGAACCATTCTGGCTAACAATTCTGTACAAGCGACAGAATTCTGATTCAGCACTATTGTATGTCATCCAAAGTTGCTATTGAAAAAGTATATCGTCGCTGTCCTGTGAAAAACGTGTACATTTTTGTCATTTTTTCTTAAAAACATTTTTTTATGTTTAAGAGGTGAAACTGAATGTAACTGGAAAATAAAATGGCCGTGTTTTTCACAGGGCAGCGACAATATTAACTCATTCACTCCCAGCCATTTTCACAGAAGCAATCCCGGCTGTTTTACTGGATTTTGACTGATTTTGCAAGGCCCACAGAATATTGTGTTCAATTGCTATAAAAGCATGGAACCTATCAAAAGAAAGATTAAAGTCTCTTCTTTCATCAGGAAAACAAAGTATGTTTCTATCTGTTTCCGTTTAGCAGCAATTAGCATTAGAAGAGAGCTAAGTTTCATCAGTTTTCACAAATCTATTTAAAATTGTAAGTAATTGAGCTTTTTTTCTACATGGCCGTGGTTGATCTCCTTTGCTCTGCTGCTACCTGCTGGCCGTTTGTGTAATAACTACCATTTCTCCAACCGTTCTTTTCAGTTGAGAGGCTGCATCAAAGCCTTCTGTATGCTCTAGCATAAAAAAAACAAAAAACAAAAAAAACGTATAAATACGTCTTTGGGACACTTAGAACAGAAAAAAACCATATTTATACGTTATTGGGAGTAAATGAGTTAAAAACAAACTCGAAACTATATTCTACCATTTTTTGGCACTATTCACCTTCAAATCAAATATGGAAAGAAAAAAGCTATATGCTTATTTTCAAAATCATTCAAGCCCCACGTGACCACCTATTCTTTTGCCAAGGACTGTCGTAAACCGAGTATTCCTCGTCTTTGTTGTTGGCTTCAACGGCGGGTGAAAGTTGCAGATAGCTCTATTGCCAGCCTGCCTACGCAACCAGCCGCGGAAACGGAAAACCAAAGACTCGTGTTTCCCGTTACAAAGCGCACCGTGGTGAACCAAACTTGACCACTCGATGGAAACGTGGCTTTATTCTCAGTGGAGCGCAAGTCTCCGCAGCATTGGAGTTCTGTGTGAGGCACTCTCAAGATCCATACTTAAACTACACCCCTTTTCCTCAAGCTATTAAGCTTCCTCATGCATTAGTAGACGGCACGAGGGGATTCCGCCTGTGAAAATTGGTTGTGGCGAAAACACTCATTTTTGCTTCTTCATTAAGCTGCAAACAGCAGGAGTGAAAATTAACCTAAAGCGAGCGAAAGGGAGGGGAAGGGGAGTAAATGGGGAGATTTGGGATGGGGGGAGGGATTACGGCAGCTTTCCTTGCATTTCCACATACACAAAACATATGGGGCTCATCTAGATGAAAAAAAAAAAAAAAAAAAGTGCGGTACGTGCTGCTTTGCAAAGGCGCACGCAAGCTTTATACTTTCTATGTCAGGGGATTGCACGTGAGCTTAGGTGGCTTTGAAGTGGAACTATGACAGATCTGGATTAGGGGGCAAAGTATAAAGGTCCGACGGCGGCGATTCAAACACACTCGAGCTTATTACAAGCGCAAGCAAAGAACGACTGCTAAGCTGCGGCCAGGCTCGGTGCGACGCCGGAGTTGATGTGGCCTGTAATATAATTATACAGCCTGTGAAAATGCGACGTCACCGGATCCCCCTCCAAACTTTCACTCCGTCTTTGCCGTTCTCCTCTATGGATAAGTAAAGAGCTCTTGTTAAGACATTTAAGGAAAATGGAGTTTCGATGTCGGCGTTGGTTCGAATGAGCAGATGGTGGCCGTTGAGCAGCCACCAGACAATAGCCAAGGCACCTCCTCCACACCGTCTTTATCAAAAGCCCCCCCCAATGGAAACTGGCTTGTCCAATTGTCCCTAATGTCTGTTTGGCAAACAAACTCACACAAAGCATTGTGGGTATTGTCACGAAAGTAACGTGATGACTTTCTTTTTCTTCGTCGTCTTTCTCTCCACTAATAGTCGCACATTTCGGGGCCGTGGAAGCAAGACGGCGGCCCGGGTTGCCATGGGTGACTGGAGAGGTGACTTTTGGGCTGCGAGGCAAACAAGCGCATGACAGATTAGTGTGTGGGCCTCCTCCAGGGCTCCACCTTTGTGACCTTTAGGAGCCTCCTTCCCTTGCCTTTGCGCCAGCTTCAAGCCCCTAAAACCTGCTCCCTGCTTCTCTTTTGTCCGGGCTTGAAAAAAAAAAGTCACATAGTCTACTTCTCGAGGACATACCATGAGGACAGAAGCAGCAGCCAATGGAGAGGATTTAAAAAAAAAATGAGGAAGAGCTGTTCAAAGTGTTTGCAGATGTGTCTTAACCAGTTAAACGCTGCTTGTGCTGCACACAAAGATTAGAAGAAGGGTAACCAACACAGGTTCGGGGGCCTTATGCCGCTCATTGACTGCCGATCTGTCAATCAGCTCAAGTCTAACTTCAGGGTTTCAGATGTATTTTGGATTGGATTTATTATAAGAACCGTGTTAGCTAGTTAGCTGTCAGCTAGTTGGACAGTAGAAATCCCAAAAGCTGTTGTTAAGCCATTTTTCTCTCGGCTTGCGTAACGTACCGTTGAGGGACGGGGCTCGAGGTTGAAGTTGAACCGCAAATGCCCCAGAAGGTCAAAAATGCGAACGATAGAATTTCAATTGCTGCAGTTGGCCTGACGTCACCGCACATCTAATTATCTGAATGTGTGAAGCCGCAGCGGCTGTTGGAAAGTGTGTTTCAGCCGCAGAAATGTCCCGATTTGGTGAGTTCCGTCTGAAAGGCACAAGCAGAATTGCGATGTTTTTTTTTTGTAGATACATCTACATAATATTCTGTTGCTGTGGTACTTTGCGCTTTTTGCCTCTTTCTGCTTATTGAATCTGTATGGATTAGAAGGACGACAAGCGCTTCAACAAAAGTGGCGATACAAACAACATGGGCCTTTTCCCATTTCAAAGCGTCGACTCGTACACTTTTTTATCATATGGGACAAACATCCGTTGCCATGGCCTGGCCCGACCCGGCCTGGCCTAGCCTGGACTGGCCTGCACCCATGTCTCGTGAATGACCCGGGTTGCCTCTTTTATGTGCATCTATAAAAGGGCGGTTGAGAGAGCAGCTCCCATAGGAGGGCTCGACCTGGCGATGACACCCTGTTGTCATGGAGACTAATTCTACGTTGGGCTGGGGATGGGGAAGGGGAGGAGGAGGAGTGGGCAGAAGCATTGTCACTGGTGTATCTAATGATGTTTGCTGCACAATGCACTCATCTCCTCGCCGAGTGGGATCTGTCCTCACTAGGGTAAATCACATGGCTCTGATGGCGGGACACAAGAACGTGACTGTATACTTTTTTTAAACACTTGATGATACAGTACAAACTCCAAACGTACAATGCAATTCAGAATTTGGGCGTCATTCTCGGGGAGCACACCTATGACGAACAATATATGATAAAAAAAAACAAAAAAAAAACATTACTAGAGATTAGGGGTGTTAAAAAAAATCGATTCGGCAATATATCGCGATACTACAATTTGATTGCGATTCAATAGGCAGCCGAATCGATTTTTTTTAACATCCATTTTTGTGGAAAAATATTCAACAAAACGTTAACTTTCACACCTTAAGCATGGAAGAATGTTATATTAATGGAACATTAAGCCTTAATATTTTATTTCAATTCTGTTCTAACATGAAAAAGGTTACAACCTGTTTGTTAAATACAGTAGCTCACAGTTATAACACTGAAGTTTCAGATTAATAAATAATACAACTTTATACAAATCTTACAATGTACATGTACAAGTTAACTGAATGGTATTTTCTAAATTTGAGTAAAAGAAAAATCGCAACAATCGACTTGTAAATTCATATCGGGATTAATCGGAATCGAATCGTGACCTATGAATCGTGATACGGATCGAATCGTCAGGTACGAGGCAATTCACACCCGTACTAGAGATAAATGGATGGAATATGAGCAATAGGGGTGTACTCAAAAAATCGATACGGCAATATATCGTTGCGGACCTCATTACAATACACGTATCGATACGCAGGCGTCAGAATCGATATTGCTTGTTAACTTTAAATAGGCAGTTAACGTTTGCCTTTGCAGCTTGCATGGTACCTAAAAATAAAAACCAGCAGCGTCTTTGAAGTTAATTGCCTTCAATTAATGCAAAAATAGCTCATCAGTGATTGGACACTGTTTCTTACTAAGAAAAATTAAAGCAGAGGAAGAATATCAACATTTATTTACTTATAAACTTAACATGGTACGTGTCTCAGTGTATCAATTTTCCTATATTTTGTTTAAAAAAACAAAATAAAATGTCTTATGTGGGATACATATGTATCGCAATACGTATCGTATCGTGGCACCTGTATCGTGATACGTATCGTATCGTGAGGTTGGCGGCAATACCCAGCCCTAATGAGCAATGTTACTTCAAAGAATGGTCGCCCTTCACATTAATCAGTACCGAAGAAGGAGCTCTACGTTTCAAAATTATTGTTTTAGACATGCAAGAAACTGAGTAAATTAAACATTAAACCCAAACTAAACCTCATAAAACACTAAAATGTCCCCTTTCAATGCTCTACTGTAACAGTACAACTCCAATCCTCCATGCCCCAGTCCAAGCACTTGAAAAAAAAGACCAGGGGATGTATCGCTTCCCCTTCAGGGAGCCCAAGGGACCAATACACCTGGCTTAGCAGCTTAACAGCATTTCCCCCAAACACCCGGTGGTGACCCGGCAACAAAACTTGAGACTGTTGATGGCGCGGAGGGCAACCTACTCTCCTGACTGACCACTCCGTGCGCACGCTATTTATTTTCATAGGTGTTACGTGGGTTCTACGCAAAGTCCAAAGACAAGGCCAAAGTGGTGTCTGTCCATCGGACTGCTTCCTGTTTTCATTGCAAGGCCAAGTCTCGTCTTAACAGGGGTGAAGGAGGGCCAGCGGGGGCTAGCAGAGGGTGAAGGGGAAGGAAAGCCAGGGGGCTAATTGTGCATTTTAGAGCAACACTACTGCCTTTATTCAGCCTATTCCATGGCTTCTAGCACAGGGATTCTCAAACGGGGGTGCACGATGTTAAAAGTGTGGATTGGGAAATCGCTATCCGAATGTACTGCAACAATTCATTCATTTTTAGATTATATGACAGCTGTTTTGATATTTGATTAATCGTTTTGAGATATTGTTGAACTCAAAATTGCGCGGGAAATATCCTCTTGATTTCTGCAGTCGTCCGTGGAAACGTACTGATCATGTTTTGGTTGAATCATAGTAAGAAATTTGCAAATGTCTGCTTTTACTTAGTTAACAATCAACATTCTTGCCAATATTCTCATGGATATTATGGATCAAACTTTATAATATACTGTTTTGAATAAAAAAATAAAAAAAAAAGTTTTTTTAGATTCATCGATGAATCGACAGATTCATTCAAATAATTGGTAGTTGCAGCCCTACTATACTGTCAAACTGTGCTATGGGTCCGTGAGATTAAAAGTGTGGTTGGGAGAATCATTTTCAGAATGTTCTGAACTCCGTTTTCTACTTGTAGTGTCAAATTGAGTTGTGTGTAGGTTAAAAGTCTGGATGGTGGAGTCTCTTTGTACATCTTTTTTTCCAAATCTGTGAGAATACAAGTGCAACGGCAGTCTGGTCTACTTCGTACACATTTATATTTTTGCACTCAACTTTAAGCATAACCTCTAAAAATACATTTTTGGACTGAAAATTACAATAGAGACAAACAATAGGGTCTATTTGCTCCCAATAACGTGTAAATAAGTTTTTTTTTTTATGTTTAAGTGTCCCAAAGACGTATTTATACGTTGTTGTTTTTTATTTTTATTTTTTTATTTTTTTTTATGCTAGAGCACACAGAAGGCTTTGATGCAGCCTCTCAACTGCAAAGAACGGTTGCAGAAATGGTAGTTATTACACAAACAGCCAGCAGGTGGCAGCAGGGCAAAGGAGATCAACCAGGGCCATGTAGGAATAAAAGCTAAATTACTTACAATTTTAAATAGATTTGTGAAAGCTGATGAAACTTAGCTCTCTTCTAATGCTAATTACTGCAAAACGGAAACAGATAGAAATATACTTTTTTCCCCGATGAAAGAAGAGACTTTAATCTGTCTTTTGATAGGTTCCATGCTTTTATAGCAATAGAACACAATATTCTGTGGGGCTTGCAAAATCAGTCAAAATCCAGTAAAACAGCCGGGAGCGAAGGGGATTGTCTCTGTGAAAATGGCTGGGAGTGAATGAGTGAATTAAAAAGTTTCAAAAAAGCTGGAAAAAAAAGAAGCATCTGTCCTGCTATATCACTGCCTGGTTGTCATCCTTACATTCGGGGCGCAGTAGTACATTTCCCCCCCACTCACGCCCAAGTTTACCTTCCTGATAACATAATCTCCCTGTAGTATTGAAAAGCTTATACCAACAGTCTGGGATTTCCCTTCCTCTAATGTGGCTGGAAGACATCCAGAACCTCATGGGGACGGACGGGAGGGAGGCAAGTGGGGTATTAAAGGGCGGGAGGGAGCCGAGTGATGCTGCGACCCCGCCAACACCAGCTGAGTCGCCCGTGCGGCCCGTTGCCAACTCCATATACGGGGCGTTTAAGGTTGCCAGCTTGCGTGCTCCGCTGGAGATGAACATATGGACTTCAGGGTATGACGCAACAGGTTGCCTTTCAGATGGAGGACTGACAGTAGCGAGGTAATTTTATATGCGACCACCAAGCGGCACGGTTTAGTTCAGCTTGGAACAGTAAATCCCGACCTGGCTTGAGTTTCCACCATGTGCCGTGCAGGCAAAATGGCTGGAGCAGCGTCAAGTCCAGAGTGTGACATCACAGCACTGGGAAATGTGGCATACAGTACAGTAACAACAAAATCTAAATTGGCATAATCCATTGTGGCTTTCATATATGTGTTGGCAACCAATCAATGCAGCGTTGTGTGTCTCCCGACGAAATTGCCTTCACGTTGATGAAACTATGAGGAAGTTTAATAGATCTTTAATAATTTTTTTTTAACGGGATAAGTGAATGTTCTGAACTATTTCAATTCCAGTGTGATGTGGAAGTTCCATGAAGTTAGCAGGCTCATATTCAAAACGTAAAGTGCCCACTTTCACAGTATGTGTTGGCCAAGTTAATGAAAACGAATGGAAAAAAAAAAAAAACATATGTAAAGGTTTATTGCGCCATTAAAAAAATAAAAAAATAAAAAATCTAATTCCAATGTGCCAGTCCTCCAACGTGCAAGTACCTCAAACTGGGCCGGGCTGTGAGGGCCCTCACAGCAATAGTTACACTTAGTAGTTTAATAAACGTAAAATGTATTTTCAGTTATTTTAAAAAAAATTTACGCATTCTCATACTACACATATATACTGAATGGCTGTAGCTCAACATGCTGTAGCGGGCGACATGTTGGAGCTTCTTTATACCACAAATTAGCTGAATCGAGAGCTCAAGATCTTTAATTTAGGTGTAGTTGGCAACCAGACACAATGTTGCCAAAAAGTAATTACAGAAACCCCCAAAACAGAACAGCATCAGGACTTGATGATAACAAATATCTTATGATTGCTTTGAAGGGTAGTGCAATTTTGTCATACTGAATCCAAAAGCCAACAGTTGTGGGTGGAAGGGGGGGGGTCTGGGTGGTATGTTAGGGTAGAGTAGAAGAGGGGGGTTTATCTACCCTGTCCTTTTGGAGCTTTTGAGACAAACGCGACAATGGCTGGATGTTGAGAACATATGTAGAGAGACCCCCGTGGCTCACGGAAGACCAAGCGGCTCCTTTTCACTCCTCACCCCTCACTTAATGAATGCGCCCGTGACAGAATGCCACTATGGGCCATTCAGGGGCCAAAGTCCCCCAGAATTCAACCCCAAATGCATCCAGCAACGGCAAATACATTTGCTTAACAAATTAAAAGAAAGGCGGACGAACGGGCGGGTGTGTATGTGTGTGGGAGAGTTTATGGGTGGGAGAATTGGATGGTGAGAGGAGAGAAGGGGGATAATTCAATTAGTCCTCTTGCTCAGTGAAGAAATAAAGGCAGGTTAAAAGGGAGGGATTATTATTTGTACAAGACGATCCCGCGCTTTACACAAAGGAAACAAATAAAGATTGGAGAGAACATCTACAAGCTGGCAAAAAAGAGGGGGGTGCTTGAAAACACTCTGAATGAAGCAGCGCCCTAAAAACTGTCCATTCAGCGACTCCCTTCTTTCCTTGAACCCATTTCAAAGACTCCAAAAGCTCTGTGTGCGCCATTCTGATTTGGACCAGCACTTATTTACATGAGGTCTTAGTCACATTACCACATAAATATATCAGATTTTTGTATAATAGTATTTTTATTTTTTTACTTGAAGACACTGTAGCGTGAATTCATAATTTGTTTGTAGAGTAATGTGTAAAGACTAGAACGAAAGAGCACTGAATTGTGGAGGTATAGCGCTAAACTATTTTTCTTGATTTTTTTTGTACGTAGCTAAAACGGCTAGCCACCGACGTACTTTGGCGTCAGGCATTAGTCCCCCCTCACCCATTATATAAGAACTTTGTTTAGTATCTGGCGCAATTTAGCTCAGTTACTGTTTTACTAGGCCATGATCTGTTAGCTTGCTAGCTAGCTAGCGGCTAGCACCTCTTATCACGGTGTGGAAAGCCCCCACCGGTTTGGTGGGATATGTTTCAGTTACTGGGACTTTACTGGGACTATCGGGACTTTACGCGGTTATATTTTCATTGCTGAAGGGATGTGAAGGCAAAAGAAAGATGCTAGCATGAAGTTGCCTACATTTTTAGCGCATTTAGCGGATTTGCCCACAGTGCTCGGTTTGATTTTTCCACAAATAATGACTCAGCGATTTATTTATTTTTTTAATCATTCAGGTGTGGCAGGGTTGTGAAAAAACACTCTTCTCTTTTGTGTCAAATTTACGAGACATGTATTTTCACGTTACAGAGACTTTAACACCGTTCAAATTACATTTAACACGTAACGTTTTAATGTTGAAAACATAGTTTTTTATTTTTCATTTTTGAGGTGATCGGCCTAACATATATTTGTATGCCAATTGAAATGTTAAAAAACGAAACCTAGGAATATAAGACTGCACCATTCCACTCGTTAGACAAACAATATTAAAAGGTTACTTAGCTTTGCATGTTATGTTCCGACCATGGTTCACCTTTTTTTCCAACTTATGAAGATTAGCACCTTAAAAAACGAAACAAAGTGATCCAACAAAGTGACACCTTTGTTATTGATGTGGAGCATTTAAAAATGCCATTTGTTTTGATTTTGTCTGTTAAAAAGTCAAATCCTCAAACTCAGTTAAAATGAGGACAACACGACATTTTTACACGTTTCTCAAGTAAGTCACTTATGTTCTGTTTTGTTTTCCTCAACTTGATGGTCACGTTTCCGTGCAGTCAGGGAGCGAGTGAGCTGTGAACAGCTGCTGAAGTCATTTTGATAATGATGAGAATAATAAGCAATAAGCGGGCTTGTCTGCGCTGCTTCGGGGGCTTTGCAGTTGCAGCTTCACTGCTCCTGAATAGATAAAAGTGATTAAAGCACTCCTGATTATCCTCTGACCAATATGTAATGGATTTACAGCCCTTTCAATTAGGCCATATTTGCTGGTCACTCATTACGTTCTGGTGGAGGGGATTTGGGGGCGGGAGGGGGGTTTGGGCGGGTCACCCTTTGGTTGAAGATCAGGATAAAGTTGACTAGCTTTTCCCGCTGCATCCAGCTTGAGTGTCGCATGCTGCTGCTGAAATGTGAGCCGTGTGGCAAAATCAATAAGGCCTGATGTTCTGATAATGTACTGACATCAGCGAGGGTGCAAAGGGGGAGGTCGGGGGGGTTCATGAAGTCGATCCCCTCTGTGCTTTGAAATAGACTGACACATGGCGGTGCATCATTTCAACAAGTCATGTAGCATCAGAGAAGACTAACATTTCAGCAAATACATGTATTAAAAATGCTTGTTTAGCTTTTTTTTTCTACTATTTTTACACTTAGTATAGCTTTTACACTTGTAGGACAAGCAAAACAAAAATTGTTTTTTTTTTTTGCAAATATTATTAGTGATAAGCAGGCTGCTTTTAGTCATACACTAACAAATTACTGAATTATATGTCCAAACTGTGCCTAATGCCGCAGTGGCTTAAACTATTGTTAACTATTAATATTTGCAATTAATCTTTTAAAATGTTATTTTTTTCTACACATATATTTAGGTCCAATTTGTACGCAATTATTTGATTTAATTATATAAGTTGCAATATTTTTTATTTCCTATATCTAATCAGAATGTTATTGTTCAAACTGAGAATACTGTGACAGTAGCTTACAATTGCACTTACGTTTTATTTCAAACATGCAGTTATAAAATAAAAATCGCAAAAACAAACAAAAAATTAGAATGAACAATATTAAATACACCTTTTACTTCATTTTTAATGTTTGTAACTTATTTTTGCACTCTAAAATATTAAGATTAGGAAAAAAAAATTTTTCTCACTTTTTAGTAAAAGTTAATGCTGTTCTACACTTATGTATGATATGACAGTATAAATGACTGAAAAGTTATATTACAAACATTGTCTAAAAAGTTAAAGATTTTATGATGGTTACAGTTTGACCCTGGAACAGACTATGTGTAGGAAAATATGTTTTATTCATTTATTTATTTTTTTATTTTTTTAACCCTAACCCTAACCCAGATCAGCATCTCCACCTCCCTGCAAGCCGACCATTCAGCAACAGAAGACAGAGATTCCCCAGGAAGTAACGATTCCCCACTCTAGCCTGCCCAACAAACATTGCGCATCCCAACATTGGATTAACTGTCCTGCGCCGGTCCCTCCCATTGTTGCCGAGAGTGTGCTGAGCAGGGTAAACAGTCCAAAGTGATTAGATTGACCCGGTCACCGTGCTCGTCTGTGACAGGTGGCTGACAGGTGAGCCTTCCCCACCCCCACCCTCACTCCGTCTCACTCTCACGGTGACAACTGTGTGACAGCTGCGTTTGCACTCCAAATCATCATAACAGCAATAAAAAAAAATAAAAAATACAAACTCACCGTGAGATGCTGAAAGAGCCACGCCCTCATGATGTTGGTGGCCACCTTGGGGAAGATGCCGCGTTTTTTCTGCCGCTTCTTGTCCTTGTCCGGGTCGTCGTCGTCCCCTGTGCCCGGCGATGCCACGCTGTTGTCTAAACCATCTCCTGGGCGGAAAATAAAGCCTGCGTGAGACATAAAATGCCGCACGGGCATACCAGAGCGCGTCTCGTGAAGGAATAAACTGACAAATACCACAGCTGATAGCAAAGAGTGATGTTAAAAGGCAACACAGTGAAGTTTCCGCTGTTATGAATTGAAGATATGAAGGTGGGAGGAGGGAGGAGGAGGGGGGGATTTAGATGGCCTTAGACAAAGGCCCGTGCTGAGTGAAGGGTTTACATTGAGGCCTAGCAACGTTGTTACATATCCCAGAGCATGTACAAGAGGCTGGGGGGTTAAGAACTGGAGTGTTATGGTTGGAAACCAGATCTACAGTATAGTGGGCGGGGTCGGAGGGGTGTTACAAAGACTAAACTAAACCAAGGAGCTTTGACGTATACAGTCCGAGTCATTAATTCAATTACATGTGCAGACTTGACATCTAACATTGGGAACGACGGATGTGTATGCAGGGGCGCCGCAATCAAATCTTTAATCGTCATGAAGGGCTCGTCCCCCCATCGATGAGTATTGGCAGGGGGAAGTTTAGGTTTTTCCGATGACATATTATCACGACAAAAAATATAGTGAGTTACATTATATCAACTTAGGAAGGCCCCACTTGCCACCTTTAATGGGGTGATTATTATTATTATTATTATTATTATTATTATTATTATTACTATTATTAATAATAATAATAATAATAATAATAATACAATACTAACAATAATAATAATAATAATTTCTGGAGACATTGTGTGGGAATGCTGAAAGCTGAATGCTAAGATTTGAATGCATGTGGAATGCCTATGAAGTAAATTGAGAGATAAATTATGAAATTATGACCTCCTGGTTACTGGACAATGCACTTTACCAACTGTGCCACCGAGCAGTATCAGAAAACTGGTAATGATGATAAGTTATACGTATGGAAGTGGGCGTAGAAAGTGATACTTCGAAAAAGTTCAATGTCTGTCCCATTCAAAATGAATTGGTGAAAGTTGATATTAAATGTTAAATTGTGTAAATACTGTAAGTAATGTGGAATCAGACAATCTGCCTCCCCCGGGAGGTGTGAAATTTTTAAGCTAGTTGAAATTTGAACAGTGTAGGAGTTGTTTCAGGCAAAAAAGTGTGGAGAATAAAAATCACAATAACATATGTGGGAATGCTTCAGAATTCCCACAATAATAATTAACTAAAACTAACGGTAATTAACTGCATAGCAAAAATTTACTTGGTATATTATACATAGTTTTAAAGCAGTGAGTTCAGTAAGCCAGTGTGTCCATTACTTTTTTCGAATGTATCAGGTAAAGCTAAGTAACGTTCATAAAATTATTTCCTTTAGCAATTTAAGTGTAACCATTTGTTGTCTGTGTTCAAAATAATGTCAATAATACAAATGATAACAAATATGGCGGAAAAGCTGCAAATATGCTGCTACAGCCTTTTTGTGCAATTTCAAATCACTTTTTGTACACAACATTGGTGAGAGCCATTCATACTAGAAGTAATAAAGTAGATGTGATTTGGGGTGATACATCGTTGCACATAATGGACACCCCCCCCCCCCCCCCTCCCCCCCTCGCGATTAGCATGGCAAGCTAGTGTAAGCTTGCATTAACGTCTGCTAGTGTTTGACTAGAAGAGGAAAACACAATTTCTCTTTTAAAACAAAAACTTTGCATGGCTGCACCCGCTTTTCTGCTTCTAGTTCCTCCTTCCCCGGCATTAATTGTGCATTAGCAAAAAATGATTTACTTTTAACAGTGGTGGTTATTTTTTCTTGCCCCCGGGCACAGATGCCTTGAAAGCCTTCCTTGAGGGCATCTAAATTATGTATCTGAAAAACTCCTCCAGCAAGGCAGCGAAGGACCCGGACATTCTCCAAATCCGAAACTGGCACGTCGGACCGTTTTTGGAGCGGCGTCAATCACCGGCACCTATATGAGCGCTAATGTCGCATAAATATTTCAACTAATAACCTTAAAAAAAAAGGGAGACTCCTGGTGTAATCAAAATGCAAAATAAATGAAGAATACAAGGACAGCAGCATGCAGGGGGGATCCGAATTCTAACGAGTCCCCCTTTCCTCTTTCAGTCCTTTCTGTCCTTGTTTTCCTTCCACATCATTCGTGCAGAGCCACACCAAAAAGGGGGGAAACGGAGAAGTGCCGACTTAGCACTCGGCGTGTGAAGTCAAAGAAGCAACGGCCCCTCTGAGGGACATATGGGGGTGTTGTCGTTGTACAACGGACATTCATTAGCCGGCCCAGCGCCGTAAATCCCGCACTAAGTACGAATCCTTGTTCAGGAAAGCCTAAAACAATAAACTCCGCTACACTCCGACTGTGAGGGGTTGGGAAGGGGGGGGTGGACTTCCTGAGAAACGCGACTCCACGCGGAAGTCAACAACACGACGCTGTGAATTTTAAACACCCTGCCCCTTGAATAATGTCGCAACACACTTTTGTTTGTTTGCTTTCTGTGTGTGTGTGTGTGTCCACCACTAGGATTTTTTTTTGTTTCGCTTTTTTCCGAGTAAATCCCTCTCCCGCTGTGAGCGGTCAAGGCCTCACGCGGCGGAACCCACACGTTGGCCAAAAAAGGCTGGCAGATTAATTTTATTGACGTTTCCATTTTCACTGCAACGCGATAGCCTCTGCCGGCGAAAGCGCCGCCGCCATCGCGCAGGTCGACCCGGGCGTATTTACCCAGTGACCTGTCACTTCATTACCCAGCATGCTTGTTGCCCACCGCCTTCTCCGCCTACGAGGGGGAAACCGGACCCCGAAGCTTTAAGTTCCTCCTCACGTGGATAAAACCAGACATGAGGCATTCATCCATCATCTGAATTCCAATTTTTTCAAATACGACCTTGTCGCTTTCATATCTGGACTTAGATCGGATTCGTTTTGGATTTTTTTGCAAAGCGACCTCAGTCTGAACGGACAAGTCGCATATATCCGACCTATACGTAGGGGTTTCAAACTCATATTAGCTCAGAGGCATGGAGGAAAATATATTAGCAAGAGGGCCGGATGGGTAAAATAATGCTATATAAGTTAAAAACAATTTACGTCAATTATACGCAGATTTTCGCTATTTGTGGGCCAGCCCTAAATCTATCGTTCCCAAAAAATAACACTTTGCCTGTATCCGGGTGTCTTAAATCTACTTGTTTTGCATACATATTAATCCTAGAATGCATTGTGTGGCACAGTTAATGAAGTTATAAGGTTCTTAATCATTGTCATATACGTTAATGTAACCAGTAATTGAATTTGTGTCGTATTTAACACGTTTACGTCTGTCTCTGATTAAAAAATAAATAAATAAAAAAAATTAAACAAACCGTAACTTTATAACCTGGCAAGAGCCAGGTGGATATGTGCTTCACTCAAGTGAGTTCTCCGCAATATACATCTGGTACCTCTACACCAGGGGTGTCCAAACGTTTTCATTTGAGGGCCACATAACAGAAAATCAGAAGGCAGCAAGGGCCACATAATGTTATGAAGAGAAATTGTGTCTAGTCCTAAAAATTGTACAAATAATTTATTTGTGCTTTTGCATATTTAGAAAAATGGTACAGTAGATAAACCAATTTATTTGTAATATGGCAGTCGGGTTATTATAGTTTTGGAATTTTTCATTTCAGTTTTTATTTTGTATTGAGTTTTGTTTTTTTAATTTAGTTAGTTTTAATTAGTTTTCAGGGGGGTTCTGTTAGTTTTTTATTAGTTTTAGTTCTTTCATAAATGCTTAGTTTTAGTTTAGTTAGTTTCAGTATTAGTTTTAGTCTAGTTTTTTTTTTATGTGTATTACTTGTGCACAATATTTAAAAAACACCAATGGCATGACGTCATTATTCTGGTTTAGATCAAAATAAAAATGCTAAATCACATTTAAAATCATCCCCAAAGGCTCATGCATTAAATGAATTACCAAAGACTAAAACGAAGGACATTTTTGCTATAATTATGGTTAGTTTTATTTTTAGTTAGTTTTGTAAACATAAAATGTAGTTTGAGTTAGTTTTCTTTTTTTTAAAAAGCATCTTCGTTTTTATTTTATTTCGTTAACGAAATTGTAGTTTTGAATTTTATTTTTTTCGTTAGTTTTAGTTAACTAAAATAAACTTTAATAGCACCCATGTTTTTGAACTGAGTCAAATGCCATTTTTAGCATATGTCACGGGCCACTAAAAAATGGGGGCCGCAAATGGCCCCCGGGCCGTAGTTTGGACACCCCTGCTCTACACGGTAATTTGGTTGGGAAAGGTGGGACATTCCGCACAATAATTCGAGCTGATTGGACGATGCGGCATTCTACACGTTTGATTTAACCAATCACGGCCATGGGTGAAAATTTCGTCTTTGTTCTTGCCAAAGGGGGGAAAAGTACAAATATCTTACCAGCTAGAAATGCACGAAGCGCCTCTCGCTTTTCAACATTCAACAAGGAAACGGTGAGTAATCCTGCGAGAACAGAATTAACTGTAGCGTTTGTGAACTCACAAATACCGCGAGAATTCATCTTGTGAGAGCAAGGTTAGTAACTTTAGGTTGTGTTTAAAATAATGACACCCAGGACAATTCTGTGTACAATTGAATTGTTCATCTGACGATTGCTTATAAAATTACAAATGTATATTTTGATTGTGAGCAGCTGATTAACTTATTCACTCCCAGGACATTTTCTCCGTTTTACTGGATTTTGACTGATTTTGCAAGGCCCATAGCATATTGTGTCCTATTGCTATAAAAACATGGACCCTACCAAAAGAAAGATTAAAGTCTCTTCTTTCATCAGGAAAAAAAAGTGTATTTCTAGCTGTTTGCATTTTGCATCAATTAGCATTAGAACATGGCTAAGTTTCATCATTATTCACAAATCTGTTTAAAATAGTGGGGAAAAGAGCTTTTTGATCTCTTATACTCTGCTGCCATCTGCTGGCCGTTTTTGTAATAACTACCATTGCTTCAAGCATTATCTTCAGTTCAGAGGTTGCATCAAAGCCAAAACGTATAATTACATCTTTGGGAGCATGGTAATATTTAAAATAGAACGTATTTATACGTTTTTGGGAGTAAATGAATTGGTCCGACATTACAATAATTTTTTTTTTTCAACTTTACAAAATTGTCGCGTTGGCCAGATTAAACTCTGTTGTGGGCCTGATCCGGCCCACGGGCCGTATGTTTGACACCTCTTGTACTATACTATACTATACTTTTTTTTTTTTTTTTTTGGTCCGTAAAAGCGAAATTCAAATCACACTGATGTATAGTCAGAGAGCAGACTAGAGTCTCTCCAACAACTAGCAACTAGTTTGTTTAGTTTTTTATTCAGTTAAAGTTGTTTTGTGAGTTTTAATTAACAATACTAACCTTGTACAGGGCCCCTAATATACATACATATACAGCAGGACACACATGCTTGCAAAAAATTGTGGACTTTGCATGTTGTGGATGCCCTGTGGGATACACCGAGGTCTTCAACGTCCATGTGTTTATTGGAACAAAAAAACCTGAGGCGATGGCCAGAAGGTGCGACGGAAGAAAAAGGTGGAAAAGACAAAGAGCGAGCGGGTGTGAGGGAGCAGAAGAATAAAGAAGAGGCAACTTGCACAGCCTCATTACATCTAAAGGAGAGCTGGTGCTTTGCATCCACCCCCACCTCCTTTCTTAGGAGCCAGAGAAGGAACGCTGCAGGGCAAATTGTCCCAAACGCTAATGGCTTCTGACTGTTCCCTGGCAACTCTGCCAGCCATTCTAACCTGTGTGGATGTGCACGCTGGGAAAAAAAAATGGAGGCAAAGGAAAGGAGGAAGGGGGAGAAAAAAAAAGTGTGTAGGGCAAGAGTAAGGGGGAAGCGTCCCATCATCTGGCCATGTGACACAGATGGGGGTTGGCTATTAGGAGGCAGCCAAAAGGCCTCGGGGAGCTGAGATGCTGGAGTGTAGCCTCGGGCACTTTTGGAAAAGCAGCACCCTTAGAGATTGGGGTGGGGGGGGGGAGCCCTACTCTCTTTCCCGCTCGCCTTCTTTCTTGCCGTGACTGGCCTCAGTTTAAAAAAAGTTGCCGCATAATTTCACACGGATCGCTCTAATAACGCAACGCCGAAGACACAACGGGCAAACAAACAAGTCCAAGAGCTCAGCGCGCTCATATACATCCCCGCGCAACTCGTCACCGGTGGGTGCTTATTAAAAATGCATTCACATAGATCTTCCCGGTGAGTAAATTGGTCTCGGGGCTGAGCTCATTAACGGGTCGGTGGAGGAGGACTGTAAACACGCCGCAACTCTTGCTTATCTAACGTATTAGCTCATACGGGGCTTTTTTGGAAGTTTCTTGCACAAAGAATTGAGAATTGGTTTGGTGTCAAGTGTCCTACAATCTTTAAAGCGGACCACTCGGCATTTGCTGAACGGGAGATGTGTTGAAAAATCGTAATGTGAAATGATGACGTGAATTTCACAAATGTTCACTTTGATGGAGGGCTGCAACTTACAATTGTTTTCCATAGGTGTCAAACTCCCGGTCCCCGAAGGCCGCAGTCCTGCAGGTTTCAGAGGTTTCCCTCTTCCAACACAAGCTGATTCCAATCAACATGATCGTTAACAGGATTATGCAGAGCTTGCTGATGATCTGATCGTATATCGGCTGTGTTGGAGAAGGGAAGCATCCATAACCTGCAGGACTGTGTCACTCGAGGAACAGAGTTTGATACCTGGATGGATGGATGGATGGATGGATGGATGGATCCATCCATCCATCCATCCATGCATCCATCCATCCATCTTATTAAAAAACAAGACATTATTCCAGTGAGAAAATGTACAAACATAAACGGATTATGATTCCGTTATTGATCTACTTGATAAATTGTTTAAAAAAAAAATATTTAAAAAATATAAAAAATAAAAACAAATGTTTGCAAATATCTTATTTTGATTTAACAAAAAAAATAAAAAATAAAAAATAAAAATAAAAATAAAATAATAATAATAATAATAATAATAATAATAATAATAATAATAATAATAATAATCAGTCTGCTTCCATGAAGGAATACAGAAACCTGAAAATGGGACATTGTTGAGAGACTGAAATTCTGAGGATTTGGACCATTTTTTTTTACAGAACCAATACCTCTAAACAACTAATGGATTATCAAAATAGTTGTCGAGTCATGCTTATTCAATTTTTTAACATTTTACATTTTAACAACATTTTTTTATTTTTTTATTTTAAGTTAAAAACAGATGTTTTCAAAATAGATTTTATGCATGTTTTGAATAAAGATTGTAATTTTCAAAAACAGAAGCACACAAAAGATGAATTCATTTTCATTAAATATGATTTTTTTTCACAATGTAAAAAAAACTCATCTAAAGTTTAATTAATAAAAACTATGTCTTGTTTGTAGCCTCCTATTCAAGCCTACAAATGTAAACATTTAAAAAATGGGCATCAAAGTGCACATTTTTATCAAAAATTCACCAACAATTTGTAATTTCTCCAACAAAGTTTCGCCATCGACTATGAAACACATACTTGCGCTTCAAGCCATTTCTGCACATGTGCACTACGTCAGTTTTGACCTCATGTCGTAAGCTAAGTGCAGTGCGGTGAAGGTTTCAGAATGAATGGTCACGACTGGTAATCCACTGGCACAAGAAAGCCAATCGTGCATTTTACTATTCATATAGCGAGTGGAGAGTCTTTACACGGGCTTTAGATGTTGTGCGGTGCACAGGGAGGCCCCCGGTGTTTGTTTCAGGCTAATGAAGCAAGAGTGTTGAGGCGGTGGCTTATGGAAGCCGTGCTTCAAGTGACTTATTGCTGACGGGGGCCTGCCTCCGTTTCGCCCAAGCCTCGTCAGGAGAGGACGACGGCGTAGCTGGACAAGCTATACCTTTTATATAGGGGCGCTCTCTTTTTGGGCATTATTATGAGCTCGCCATAGTGACAGGGCCCCTCCCTTCCATCAACATCCTATTACAGCACCTCTCGCCCCGCAGGCTCGGCTACGGAGAATGAGCAGAAAAGAAGAGAGGGATTTAGGAGGCTCTTTTTTTTTCCACCAACATAAGCAGCATTTAGCACATTCACCCCCCCCTCACAAATGGCAACGCAATAGGAGAAGCGGTAGGGGCTCCCGCTTTTGTCCGTCTAGTTACCCCCTTTTATTTACTCTGGATTTAAGGAGGGGTCTTTGCCGCTTCTGGGACCGCATGCCCGAGATGCACACAAACATGCAGAAGAGTGCTCGCGCTAAAGGAGTGGCTCAACTTTTGGGGGAGATTGCATCACGTATGACTATAAGTTTACATTCGATATTGGAAGTCATGTGACTGCACCAAATTACAAATCCAATTCCGATGAAGTTGTGTTAAACACAAATAAAAACACAATTTGCATCATGTTCAACCAATATTTAACTGAATACACTCCAAAGAAAAGATTATTTAATGTTCAAACTTTATTGCTTTTAGGAAATAATCATTAGCTTAGAATTTTATGGCCTCAACACCTTCCAAAAAAACTGAGACAAGTGGCAAAAAAGAAAGTTGCGGAATGCTCATCAAACACCTGTTTGGAACATGCCACAGGGTAACTGGGAACAGGTGGGTGCCATGTTTGTAGTAGTAGTTCCAGTTACTTTTCATTTTATTTCATTATTGACACATTCAACATTAGTTGTAGTTATTTTGTTCATTTTATAATAACCTTGTTATGTACATGCCAGTGTAAATCTGGAATAATATTTCGGACAACAAATGATAAACTCTCAAACAGCAAATGTTTGATATGACATGATGTCAAATGCTAAACTCAGAATCCGATTACTTGCATAAAGTGTAAACTCGTCAAATTGTGACATACATGCAAGGGCACATCCTCCATATTTGTTGTTTAAAAAAGACAGCAGGAATATTTCTTTCAAAACATCCACTTTGTTGGGATTTTAAGACTCCAAAAAGTCATTATCATGTCAACAAACTGCTAAATGACGCCGATGAAAGCAACAACAGTGCCATGCGACCTCAACATTCAGAATTAGATCTACTGCACTCATTCAAATCCATACAGTAGATGAAGGCTCTTAAAAGAGACCCCCTTTTTTTTTAAGCCTGGCAGCAGCCGGGGGAGTTTTTACACTGATTATTTCCTGATCTGTACTTAAACAAGCGGCAAGGCCCTCGCACTGGACCATAAAACAACAGCTTAGTAAACAGCGAGCATGCTGACAAATTGGTAGCGCTCGGGCCCGAGTCATTAACAGCCCTAAAACCTGTCAGAGCAATTACAACAAACTCGCTCCTTCAGCGAGGCTCCCTGCCAAACTCAGATGTCACTACCCGCCTTTCTCCACCCCCTTCTACCACCAGGACAGCGGCTAAAGGTGAAAGAGGCAAAAAAAAAAAACGCCACGGCCCCCCTCCCCGCTCTCTCCTGCGGCAATCATGAGATAAACGCTTGAAACGCAGCTGTACGTGCATCCTGGCGGCTACCACTGAACGGCTTCACTTGCATGAGAGGTAATGTGCAGTTGTCTTCCCCAAAAACACATCGTTAGGTGTTCCCTTAATGAAGTGGAATAAGAGCGTCTAATTAGATGGGTTTTACGTGTGAGGAGCCGAGGCAGTCGGGCGGGAAGGAGGAAGGCGAGGGGGGGGACAAGGGTGAGTGCGGTGCAGTGTGGGGGGGGGGGTTAGTTGCTCAACAACTCCTGCCTGCACCTCCCTCTCCTACCCGCCCTTTTCTCTAAGCCCCCTAACCCCGCCATCGGGCACATATCTCTCTGTCATCCCTGGAATGCCGGAGATAAGTATCGCCTCTCCGCCGATACGCGGACTCTCGCGGTGACCCCGACGCGCACATCCCCGCCAAAAAAGTCGGAAGACAGAGAGGGGGGCGGAGCTTGTTTTTAAGAGCTTCATTAGTTTGGTGATGTGTAGATTTTTTTTTTTTTGTTTGTTTTAAATTTCAAAGCAAAAAAAAAGTATCAACTGATGCAAAGCTTATCCATTTTTCATTTGAAAAATACAATATAAAATCAGGGTGAGCAAAAAAGTGGTCTGGCCCGCTCCACTCGTTAATCCGTTAGCTAGTGAATCAGTGCATGAGATAGATAGCACACTAAATTAAAGAAACAACAAAGAAAACGATGTTATATAGTAAATTAAGATCAGTAAAACGTGGATTTTTACTTTGATTTATTCCTATGAGTGTGTTCGGCAAGTTTGTGGTTATGTGTGCATTTTGTTTCATGAAACCCAGACGGAATTTCATGATAAATATTTCCATATGCGTTATGTAGGTGGAGCTACAGGCGTGCATGTCATCTTATTATTTATTTATTTATTTATTTATTTTTGGGACATTTGTAATGATGCTGATGATTATTATCATCAAATGTGAAAAATATTAGCAAAATAGACATTTGACGACCCGGTAGTATTTTTTATAATGCTAAATAATTGCATTAAGTAAATAAAGGTCAAATAATACGAATACTACTACTACTACTACTAATAATAATAATAATAAATAATAATAATAATAACAATAATAACAACAATAATAGTAATAATAGTAATAATAATTATTAAAGTTAAAATTGTTTTATTATATAAATAAACTATTTTACATATGCATGTTTTGGCCCATCTATATGTTTTAAAAATCAGACGTGCAGATTTCAATATCTTACTCCACAAACACTCTTTATTTTTTTTATTTTTTTTTAACTGTGGTTTTCAAAGTAGGAAACAGGCTTGGTACAAAACTCATGAAAACTGGCAGGGATTCCTATACAGATACTGATCCAGCATTGCAAGGAATGAGCACTTGGCTACATTTCATCGATCGACAACGGGAAAATCAAACTGTAATGTTTGATTTTTCTTTCTTCCTTATCATACCAAAAGGATGCAAGAATGTGTCCCTGAATGTTCTGAACTCCTATTTTCACTGATCAGAATAATGCACAGATGTGTACTAGAGCCAAAACCTTTTTTTTTTTTTTTTTTTTTTTTGGTGGGCGGTTAACAAGAGCCACAGGAAATGAAGATGTGTAAAACGCAAAAGGAGGCAGGCACTTGCAGATGTCATGAGGCAATTTGCATGGATGGCAAAAGGGCTAAATTGCAGGGGTGGCTGATAAACTCAAAGGGAGTTGTGATGCCCATGACTGCCCCTCACTCACACGGCAAGGATGAGTACTAATGAAGGGGCTTTGTGTACCCGGCAGACGTTCCACGCTCTCTGGAGCTCCGGAGCGACTCATGTTTGGCACAAAGAACAATTTTGCGTAAAAATGAACCTATTCGCGTCAGCACTGTTTGTTCAGTTTTTGACAATAGACAAGAAAAAGAGCATACTTGTGCATTAAATATTAAACTACAGGGATTCCCCAAAGCGAGCGAGGCTATGTTGAAATAAAACAACGATCATTAGTTTTAACAAGCGTCTTCTATACCTTTTAACCTTCCAAACAATTCCGTAAGCTGCTCCATTTTGCAACACTATGCAGAGAACACACAAATATTGATATGTTGCGGTACAAAAACCGCATCGTTTGCGGAAATGCACTAGAATCACAATGTCTATGGTGGTTTTATGTTGCGGAATTGTCGAGATTCTTTGACATCAAACGTCCAATAAGCATCGGTAGTAAATTTCCGTCCTCAATTACGAAACCAACCTACAGTTTAAAATCTTTCCTTTTTATTAAAGACATCCTTTAGCACACCTGATGGACAGTGTTTTCACATACACCGTGGTGCTAGATGGCCTAAGCGGATGAAAAGGTTTATAAATCAACAAGTCAACCATCAGATTTGAGCTTCTCTGCAGTCTTCTCATCAACCAAACACCATCAACTTTTTTTTCTCCGCCTCTCTCCTCTTCTTTTTTTTCTTTTCTTCCCATGAATGTCCTGGAGGCAAAGGAACAAAGCGAGCAGAACTGATTACTGCGCTGTTGCCCTGCTCTGCCAGTCTAAACTCTGTTTGGCTTCCTAATGAGCTCACTAAAAAGCCAATTCATCACCCATAACCCCCTCGCAACCTGCCTTGAATTCCGCCTCGGCAAGTCCAGGACAGTCCGTTTTACAGACTCGAGGGTCAAGCGCTAGGAGGGTTGGAAAGCGTCGCTCGTCGGGAGAGAACAACCAGCATCTAAATGGCCTGGCCATGTATTAAAAACATCTTTTTTTATGGCTACTTAAGCACGGTAGCTTGATCTTTACACCCCCATTCCGCCCCCAACACAAACGGTGTCCTGGCCTGGCCAGGAGGAATGTCCAGTTTGATGGCTACAGCAGCGGGAATCCTGCTTTCTCATCAGCGCTCGCGCCACAGAATTTAACTCTCTCATTGCCCGCAAAAGACAAGAATTCACAGAAAATGGGTAGCGGAAGTTAAAAACATTGCCCATGTTGTAGTTGTGGAAATGCTGAAGCATTCCCACATATGTTATTGTGATTTTTTTATTCTCCACACTTTTTTGGCGCGCAATAACTCACATTTAATACTTCCAATAAACATTGTTCAAATTTCAACTAGTTTCAAAAATTCACGTCTCCCGGGATATATATCATCTGATTCCACATTACTTACAGTATTTGCACAATTTCACATTTAATATAAACTTTTTCCCATTCATTTTCAATGGGACAGATATTGAACTTTTTCTAAGTATCACTTTCCACACCCACTTCCTTACATATAACTTATCCTGCTCGGCACAGTTGGTAAAGTGCATTGTCAAACCAGGAGGTTATAATTTTATAATTTATCTCTCAATTAACTTCATACGCATTCCAGATGCATTCAAATCTTAGCATTCAGCTATTAGCATTCAGCTTTCAGCATTCCCACGCAATTTCTCCGGAAATTGCACTTATTCTAGTTCACATTGCTGTTTTGGATAAGCTCGAAGTTCCTTCTGGTATGGAAAGTAGATCTTCTTTTGCTAAAAAGGTGAGACAAAAGTTTTTTTAGCTTGTATTTTAGGAAACGCTACGTACGGTAAACTCACATGGCAATAGACATGTTTAGCAAATGTACTATAAATATTAAGATTTTAGAACAAAATGTTAAAATTAATAGAAAACTATATAAAAAACAAAAAAGTTAAGCACTTCATTAGACTCAATATTCAATGGTAGCCTGTGCATGTGTAAGGAGTCAGCAAAAAACACAGACACTAGCCAGAAAAAAATTATACACAGTATACCAAAATTCTTAGGTATATTTATTCCATAACATTAATTAAGTTGTTTTTATTTGTTTAAATAAAAACAAATTTCCACAAATTACGATGCATTCATTTTATGTCTAAATTCTCACGAGAACGGTACGGAGCGCGTAAACAACTACAAATGCTCGGGAATGAAGCCGAAAAGGGAGGAAAATATCTTGATTAGGTGAAGGCTAAGAGCTGGGAGTTAGTTGCTTGCAAGTTGTGTGTGCGTGCGTGCGTGCGTGCGTCTGCGTGTGCGTGTACACACAGGAGTGGGACAGCGGAGGCTGGCTTGTAAACTCCCACAGTTCCTCATTACACCGAGTTGAAATGATCCTCCTGACACCTGAGCTGTAACCAAGAGATTACGGAATTGATGAATCCTGGCTTTAAAATGCGGCTGTTTTATTCTGCTTTAGTAATTAATTCTTTTTCCAATATGGTATTGATTAAGTGTAGGCCCTGATAAAGTTCAAAACCAGCCGGATCCCTGCGGGGGCTTTGGCTCGGGCCCGCGCCGGAGAGTCAATGAAAACTTCCTTCTCCCCCCTCCGCCTGCATTGCTCTATGTCAGTGCAGTTTAGCCTCGTAAATTAGTCTGGTCCATCAGCATCCAGAGGAGCTCATACATGCTCTGCATGCTCTCCTGCTTTTGTTTAGATTTCAACACAACTAGCAAACACTTCAATCTGTGCTATAAACTAAAGTAATCTGATCTGATTAATCTGATATAACGGCATCAAGAGGAGTTCATACAGACGTTGTATGCCTCCTGCTGCTGATTTTATTTTGTCACCAACAAACAGGCAGGTTGGTAACACAAATAATTGTCATTTTGGTTTTGCCTCGTATTTTATTCTGATCTGTGAGCATGAAGAGGACTTCATGCATGCTTTGTATGCTCTCCTGCAGTTTATATTTCATCAAAATGTACAAACACTTTAGTCTGTGCTATAAACTTTTACATAAATTGTAAAATTGTAAGTCCAGTTTGGCCTCATAAATTAATCTGATCGAATTGCACTGAAGGAGTTCATACAGACTGTATACTCTCCTGTTGTTGATTATTTTCAGTCACCAACATGCAGGTTGGAATTACAAAACATTACATTAAAAAATAATGGTCTGTTCAGCTTAACATCATCATTTAGTCTGATCAGTGAGCATGGAAAGGAGTTCATACATCCTTTGTATGCTCCTCTGCTGTTACTTATACCCGGCACAGTTAAAAAAATGCAGTACTACATGACAAAATCTTGCATAAACCATAAACGTACCAGTTCAGTTCAACTTAATAAGCCTGATCCATCAGTGTCGATGAGTTCATACATGTTTTGTATGCTCTTCTAATGTTAGATGTACTCAGTTAAAACTAACAAACAACAATCTGACATATACTACAAATGTGTCAGTACAGTTTAGCCTCATGAATTAGCCTCATCCATCAGTAACAAGAGGAGTTCATACGTGCTCTGTATGCTCTTGTCATGCTGTTTATAATGCACCACAACTAACAAACATGCAGGTTTGTACTACAAAATCGAACATAAAGCATAACAAAATGACAGTTATGACACATATAGTAGAGATCTCACTCCGCCCTCTTCACCAGCCCCTCTTGCTCTCATTCCCGCCAGAAACGGGGTTGGGAGGTGGTTGGGGGGGATGCACACGGAGCATCTCCTTTCACAAAACTACTCTTTCATTCTTTTCAGCGTCGCATTTTTCCATACACCCGAGCGGGGCTTTCTGTCTCACTCTCCGGGGAGCCAACTAGTGTAGAAATCAGTCGGCTTTACGAGAGCGTGGAGCCGCTCGCGTCTTGTCAAGACCCCTCACCTACCAGCGTCTTTACAAGTCAATAACCCGGGCCGGGTGCCCTCCATTGGGCCTTGGCACACATTCACCCCTCGCTATAGGAAATGCACCCGTTTGTGTTGGCTTCGTTTAGCCTCAAAGTACTCGGTGGGCTCTGAAGAGAATTTTATAGGGAATGGTAAGAAATCCTAAAATGTTCAAACAGGACTATGGAGGTTTCTGCAACCACACACCGGCCCCCCAAAAATAGCAATGTTTTAACTTAAATTCCATGTTTTGTGTCAGAGATACAAATCTGGTGACCGATAATGGAGCACAGTAGGATCAATTTTTATACAAAACACTATAAAAGTGAAAAACAGTGAATTATAACTACAAGAGATTGTGGAAAGAGAGGATGTGCTGCCAAAACGTTCACTAGTTCTTTTTAATAGGATCACAACATTGAGAAAGAAAGAGGTTGTGTCTAGTATTGACTTTCCATTTTGCTCTGAACTGTAAAATCCAGCAGGTCACTCGGTTTACAGCCCAGTTCCACATCCACAGTAGAGATTGCTTTGGTGAGGAGCAGGTAGGAAATACAAATTGTATACTTTAAGGAGTTGAGTATGAGTCAAGACCAAGACTTTGTGAAATTGAGACCAAGACTTAAGGTTTAGACCAAGTAATGACCAAGACTTGCTGAGACATAGAGCATATCTGAGGCAAAGCAGGAGGGAGTTACTATCAAAACTAAGGCAGGTCAAGACCAAGCCAAGACCATGAGTACTTGAGAAATCAAGAGCAGGACTGAGGCTATGTGTGGCCGAGTGAAGGTCAAGACTCAAACATTGAGGGGTTACGGCCCAGTTCAGAGGAAGACAGAGGTCAGTCAACACTAAATTACAACCAGGACTTGGAGAATTTAAGACTGAGACTTTTGTAAACAATCATTGCTAAGGAAATGTACAACTAAGACTTTGAGGACAAAGGCAAGACCAAGACTTTGAAAAGTTCAGATCAAGTCAAGAGCAACACCAGCGCAATGTGCAACCAAGACTTTGAGACAAAAGCCAAGACCAAGACTTTGAATAGTTGAGATCAAGAATTGCAAAGTTAAGACTAAGACTGTGGCTATGTGGAACCAAAATTGCCATTACTTGAGATTAAGTCAACAATATTAACTGAGGCAATGTGAGTTAAAACTGAGGTAGAAGAAAAAGTGCAGAGCAAGACATTGACAAGTTAAGACCAATTTCGAGTAGAACAACAAAACTCTTACCACAGTTTTAAATACAGTATCTTTACTCACTTCTTTTAGTATGAAACATCCTACGGGCTGAGTTTAACAAATCAGTGCTCTTTCTCATCTAAATGAGACTTCAAGCACGAGTTACTGTACCGTCTTGCCGGTAGGAATGGACCTGACTCCAAATAAGCGCCTCATCACACAGCGTCAAAAGTTTCAGAAGCGAGAGAAGCCTCTCTCATGCCATTAATTAGCATCCTCGGCTTTTTGAAGCTCTCCATCCCCCTTCTTTTCTTGTCTCCCTTTTTTTTCGGAGGAGTTATTGACGTTTCAATTCTCCCCTCACATGCACCCTCAGCCCGGCGATACCCCCAAGCCTGCTCTCTGATACGGCTGGCTGGGCGGGGGAGAAGCAGCAACCCTGGTAGCTGTTAGCCAGCAGCTAACAGCTACCCCCCCACCCCCTCCCTCGCCCCATGAGAGCCAAATCAAAGAACGAAGCCCTTAAAATCCAACAGGACTGTAATGAGGGTGCTCGAAAAGAACAATAAGCATATACTGTACACCAGAGGAAGCGCAAGAATAAGAGTGGGAGTACAAAAAGGAAGCGAGGGCGCATGAATGGTGATATAAACAACAAAATAATAAAATAATGACGGTGTAATAAGGAGAAAAAGAAAAAGGCCACAGCCTGTGGTGAAGATGGAAACAACCATCATCACATCGTCAACAACAACAAGGGGGTCTTTGCTGCATGCCTTTACAGCTTGCACAACAATGGACACACAATGGCAGGTGCGTTGAACAGCAGAAGGGATCCCCCCTCGTGCACTCTGAGGGCTTCATTTTGAACCAGGCTTCCTTTTGACTCAAAGGATGAAAATGATCTCATCGTTGGTTGCAAAGGAGGAAGAGCGTCAAAGCCTGCGAGGCACAACACGGATCTGCTGAAACTTGAGCAGAACAGCACGCTTGTATCTCCAATTGATTAGAATGATTTAGTGTGTGTTACTTTGCTGTCTCAAGGATATCGTGATGCAACAGCTATGCTGTATCAGCTATGCTAGCTATATAAGCTACAACGTTGGCAACTATGGGCAATTTGATTGGCATACTATCAGATGGACATATTAGTTCAGAACATTCATTGTGATTTACCCATTCTTTGGCTGTGACACATTGGTAGAAGGCAAATATAACCAAGTTAGCATGTCAGTATTACTATTGGATCACTGGTGTTCTGGATTTTTCATTATTGTCAGTTTGTATTTTTGACTTTTTTTTTTTTTTTTAATTCAGCAAATTTTATTTTTTTATGGTTTGCTCGTATTTATTCTTCCTTTTGATTTAGTTACTTTTTGAGAGTTATATTGTTATTATTATTATTATTATTATTATTATTATTATTATTATTATTATTATGTATTTATTTATTTTTCTAATATACAGTATATGGTTTGAAAACACTTCGTTTTAGTTCAGTTTGATTAGTTTTATTTATTTTTTAAATATGGAGCATTGTTGAGTGAAAGATATCAGAAGGAGTGCAAAATTAAATAAATTAAAAAAAAAAAGTCACAATATCTATTGTGTAATAAAGTAAACTACGTTTCCTAAACCACTGACCTTCTTCTGTATGGCCAAAGATTAATACGGAAATAAATGCATTTACAATAAACACTGAACCATGATCTATGATAATAGTTATTTTCATATTTTAACTTTTGTTTTTATTTTATTAACAAAAATATTTGTGTAATTTTTCCTTTTAGTTTCTTGATTATAATAACCTTGCTGGTGATCTGTCACCAGCCAAACACAGGGTGTAAATAAAAATACGCATTCACACTCAAATTCACACTTGTACTGCGTCACACCGAGAGGTGTTGCGAATATTTAGCTAAAATCATTGTGGGAATGCTGAAAGCATCCCACATGTTATTCGGAGTTTTATTCTCCTCACTTTTTTGCCGTAAAACAACTCCCACATAATAGTTCCGATTTACACCGTTCAAATTTCAACTTGCTTCAAAAATTCACGCCTTCCGGGGTATATATATCGTCTGATTCCACGTTACTTACAGTATTTGCACAATTTGACGTTAAATATGAACTTTTCCCCATTCATTTTCAATGGGACTGACATTGAACGTTTTCTAAGTCCCACTTTCCACGCCAACTTCCATACAAACAACTGATCATCATTACCAGCTCTATGAAACTGATCAGTTCTTTATATTTCTTTATCTTTCAAATTCAATTAAAACTTTGTAATTTTCACATAATTTATCTTTCAATTTACTTCATAAGCATTCAGCTTAGCATTCAGCTATTGGCATTCAGCTTTCAGCATTCCCACGCAATTTCTCCAGAATTGTACTTAGTCAAGTTTAGCTGAGCGAGTATGCCAAAATATTATCAATCAATCAATCAATCAACTTTATTTATATAGCACCTTTCATACATTTAAAATGCAACTCAAAGTGCTGGACATCCATAATGCAATAAAATAAAAGAAAGAAAAAGCCCCCCCATCCCCATGATCGTACCCACAGACACACCCAAAACCCAACAAACACATGAAAACCACAACATGGCGGGGCACAGATGTACCCTGTAAGGAAAGGCACCCAGGAGGAGTTCATCCACAGTGAGATGGATGAAGACCAAGCATCCCTCTCACTGTGGAGGCTCCCCCATGAGAAAACACTGGAGCTAAAAATTTTATAACTACCAAATAAAAACATTTAAACACTAAAAGAAAACGGTTAAACACGATAGAAAAAATAAATAAATAAAAACAAAGCTACAAGACAATATAGATTAAAAGTTAAATAAATAAAAGGGGATAAAAAAGTAAAAATAGTAATAAGTAAAATAAAATAAAATAAAATAAAAATAAAAAAGGTCAATCAAATGCCAAACTAAAAAAGTAAGTCTTAAGCCTCCTCTTAAAAACATAAATATTCTCTGCAGACCTGATGCTCTCTGGCATGCCATTCCATAGGTGAGGACCATAGTGGCTAAAGGCAGCTTCACCATGTGTCTTGGTCCTCACCTTTGGAATAGTTAAAAGGCCGCTGCCAGAAGACCTCAGAGGCCGCGAGGGGTAATAGGGTAAAAGCAAGTCAGATAAATAAGATGGGCCAAGACCGTATATATTATTATTACCACACAATAATTAATACATAGTTCAGCTATGTGTGCAGGTGTGCCTAATGCTATGGCCGCTAAATTGTAGTTCAGTGTCCCGTAGGCTATGATGTATGTGAAAGGCACTTTTCACCCCCTTCACCACTACCAGCACCTTAAGAGCATTCTTTACGAGGTCGCAAGGCCAGGCTTCACAGATGTCTCCTGTAGACACTCACTTGTCTAAACATTGCATCCCCGGGAGTAAGCAACCATACTAAACAATGCAGCATTGCCCACCGACCACCCCCACCCCTCCTCCTCCTCCTCCTTCTCTGGAAAAAGTTAAATGTTTTCCTTTATTCTTTCTGTTTTTTTCTCATTGTTTTAAGGCTGAATGCAACTATAGAGTACGTTCCCCCGACTCTTTGATAATGAAAAGAACGCACGCGCTTATCAGCAGATAAGTGGTGTTTTCTGGTTGAAAAAAAAATGCTTGCCGTCTCCTAGCGTTTCCTGCGATTGTTCAAGCGAGGGGACTGAGTCATCCTCGTCTTGTTTGCAGACGATGGGAATGATGCTTCTGTTCGTGTTGCCAAGGGAGAATGGAGGGGAAGAATGAAAACATGTAGTAGTAAGCCAAGGTGGGAGTAAGTCACATATGTGCAAGTCTCAAGGCTTTTACCTTCAACTTTCAAGCAAGGGCCAAGTTACTGTGGCACAAGTCAAGTCCTGACTCCACACTAATTTCAAACAAGTCAATATGGAACAAGAACTACTTCCTGCTTTCTGTTTAGGAATCATGGGAAATGCAGTCCTACTCGCCTAATGCTGCGTTCGCCGTGCAGACCCAATGAAAGCGCAGCTTTTCTGGTGGCATGTTTCCATTGTTACAATGCAGAAACTGCACGAGGAACGTGGCACAGCCAGCTTCCAAAAGCTGCCGGAACCGAGCAAAAAAATTATATAATGGTGAGTGAACTGTCAAGCAAAATAGCATTTCGCATCAGTTTCGCATTTTATTGCACACTTGATTTTCGGCAACATTGTAGTGTTTCAGTTTTTAATTTTGAAAATCTGGTCACCCTAATTAAGTCATGTGACTCGACTCCTCCAACTTTAATCACACGTAACTGCCCTGGAAGCCACACAGAATGCAAACAAATATTTGAACAGAAATAGTGATGAACAGGACTTCTGTGCCTTCATTAAAGGGGAAAAAAAAAAAAAGTCTTATTTTTCTTAGGGCGGGTGGAAGTGACACACGAGAGAATTGTGGTGTTTAACACTAGCCTTAGAACATGGAAAAGTGTGTAATTGGCACTGAGTGAGCTATCCTCTGCATATCTTACGCCTTTTCATCTTGCCTTGTTCCTTGCGCTCTCCCTCAAACATCCACTCTCTCTTATTTTGCAAATTGATAACCCCTTAAATGAATTACTGTAAATGCATAATGAAGGCTTTTCTCAGCTTCAGCCCCTGCAGCCAAGCCGGGATGGAGCATTTATTTCATTTAGAAGTCGACCCCCCCCACCCCCCACCCCACCCCTTCATTTTTTGGTAGCGCATTTAGCCTCGGCTTTCCTTTGCGAATGTTCACAGCTTGGGGCGTGTAAATGAGAAATTATCCTTGCTGACTAACAAGGCTAACGCTTCCTCTGGGGTGATCAAAAATCATGAGATGCCTGCCTCCAATAAACATTGAGGGCTCATGGCACTACCTGCTGATAGACTGCTTACCACCCCCAATAGCCATGGAACGCTCAAACAAAAGCGATCAGGTGTGGAGACAGCGGGGATCCGATTGTACCTTTAAACAAAACTGACTTGTAAGAGTCATCAAATCAGCTGCTCGAGAATGACTAGAAAATGAGCTAATCCTGCCTTCTCAAAAGCTTTGCATGAACTCGGATTGGAACGCACTTGATAAAACATCCTCCCACTCTCTTGGACGGCGTTAGCTTAGCGCAATGTGCTGTCTTTTTTTGTTGTTGTCGTTGTTGTCAACGTTGTGATGTGAGTTTGGACATCGGGGAGGAGGAGAATAGGGAGGTTACGGGGTTAGTGGGTGAGATTAAAGAGCCAAAGGGAGGCGGAAGAAAGGAAAGAAAGTAGAAGAGCGCAAGGCCCCATTGGTCAAACACAAAAGGGCAGCGCAGGAGAGGACATTTGAAGTCAGGGTTAAACTAAGCGCACCTTAAAAGGGGCTCGGCGTAAGCTGCCCCCCTGCAGGTGCGCCTTTGACACACTTGGCCCCAGTAACCTCACTCTGATCCAGAATGGGGCCAGTAGAAAAAAAAAACAAAAAAAAAGTGGGTGGTGGGGTTGAGGGTGGGGGTTTGACATCCTGCCGCCACGGCCTCCTATTTTCCGTCTATTACATCCCCGCACGCGTGCTTACACTCCGTGTAAACACACAAACACGCCGCCAGAACGCGAGGGGGGCAAAACAAATCTGGCGAGGACTGGAGCAATTGGATTATCACCTCTTAAGGGCCGACTTCTTGGCTGACCCCCTTGGGGCGAGAGAGCGCTGAAACAAAACAAGAAGATTTCCAAGGAAAACACCCCACACCCACCAACAAGCCCTCTCAAGGACGGGAGCGCCATCATCATCAGCATCATCATCCCGGTGAAAAATACACAAGAGGCTGCGTTAATGGACGCCCAGATGCCCTTCGGGGCTCCAATCCCTTTTAGGCGTATTACATCAGACCCCGGTGCGCGCTCCCCCTGCATTCTCTTCGGCGCTCGGGTAATCAGCGATGCAACACGGGTGTGTAAAGCCGCCATCTAATGAGCAGCCAAAAAGGAGTCACTCCCCTCCTTTTTACTGTAGTTCAATCGTGATTACTTCCCTGCAACACCGCTTCCTCCTCGCTTCTTAATTACGGTCAGTTCACTCAAAGACGCGGCATCGACTTCTTGGCGGAAAAGCGGGGAGAGGGGGAGGAGGTGGAGCTCCTAATGGCACAAAACAGACTGACATTCTACTCAGCTGGTGTCAGAATAATCTGGCTAATTTCTTCCCCATGTTGGAACATTAGCTTGCAGATTAGGCTCGGCTCATTCGCCTTTCCAGCCTTGTCGGGCCTGAACCGGGTAAGGGCAGGTCTGGTTGGGCTAAAGTACTCCTCATGCTAAAGGAGAAAGTGAGCGGTCGGTTTAGTTTTTCCCTTTTTGTTTGTCCTAACGTGATCTATCAGAACAGAACAGCGGGTCGGAAGAGCGATAGAGCTGGAGAGAAAGCGAGAGAGCGGAAGGGAGGAAGGAAGAATGGAGCAGAGGGAGCTGATCATTCTCTTTAATCACATTTTGGAAGAGGGCCAGGTAGTCTGCGGTCCTGCGAGGGGCGAAAGAAAGCGAGGAGGGGGGAACGGGTGGAGGGGAATAAGTGGGAAGGGGAGGACGAGGAAGGGGATTTCGGAGCAGCTCGCGCACAGTGTCGGACGAGCACGGCATGTGCGTGTTCGTTTGTGTGAGTGTGCGTGAAGCTGTTCCCGTAAATGCCCCTGAATGCTGAATCCAGCAGGAATCTGGTGTTAGAGCAGAGGCAGGGCAAGATCCATTTTAAAACTATGTGCATTAACTATACTTTTCCCCATAGATTAAGCACTCCACATGAATAATTTAGCCTCTCTTATGCTAATGGGATCATGAAAGTATAACCCCCCCTACACACATACACACACGCCATCACCAACCATCCCACACTGTAAACGTGTTTTCACCCCTCAACTCCTCTCAGCTTTCAACAAGAAATCCAGCCCTTCCCAACAAAACCATCACACACACGGGCAAACTGCACAGCATTCATTAGCACAATGCTAACGTTTAGCATTTGGTGGGAAACCCTCCCCAACAAATGTAAGTAGAGAATCCACGTACGGTTACATGCATATAATAACCTCAAATTTAATTCCAAACTTATTAGCATGTAGCTGGAAATCTTGGCAAAATACAACATGTTAGCACCTGTGAGGCCTATGTTGCGATGTTTCAGATTTGAAACGAATGAGCGCTTAAAGAAAAAGTACAAATGAATCATAATGAGTAAAAAAAACAAAAAAAACAAAAAAAACAAACAAAAAAAAACACTTGTATTCACAAAATCATCCTAACCGTTTATCGATTGAAATTTTAGGCATATCGTGTTCTCGTGGAAAACTATGGTGGACATTGGAACTCAAATAGTTAAGCAGTTCAACATGTTAGAATTTGTTTTGAAATTTTAACAGAAATATGGTGAAACACTCAAATATTTTTGCAGTTGCATTTATGACTATTGTAAAAGCTAAACCCAACCATCTTATAATTCCTTAAGATTTGAAAATCTGGGTGTAATGTTGTGTTTTCAGGGCAAACTAATGTGACATGAATAATTTTCAAAATTAGACTTGGAATTTTCAAGCAAAATGTAAAAAGTTAAAAAAAAAAAGAAGATAAAATGCAAAAAAAAAAAAAAAAAACATCAAAGGGAGAAAAACAAAATACTGAACAAAATATTGCACAAAACAATACGTCTCGATGAGAATATTCACACCCTGACTGGTGGGAATGGTCACTACTTAGTAAACCAGCGTATGCATTGACAATCCTCAAACGCATACAAAATATAAACAACACGCATGCTCTTGTTCCTTTAGTGTGTTGGAGTTGAGTGAGGTAGCGCGCGGCGTAAAGATTATCAGTGCGCAAGCAGCTGGGAGTGAGGGCCATGAAACAGCGGGGCTTGGCTCTGCTTTATTGTTTATCTGTTGTTTATGGGCCAGTGTTCAGCTTTAATTACGACACTAAATTAAAGCCTAACAGGCACTTAGAGGGAACACGCATGCCCACACACACACATTCACACGAGTGATCTTCTTTCACCGCAGTGTTGGGCAACTATCTTCCAAAATGTATGATTACATTTCATTAGTTCCTGTTATAGGATCACAATATTACTCTCAAGTGTAATATGTTCTACCCCATCTGAGTTACTTTCTGACTCATTTCAACCAAAACAACTGTGTTATTCTCATGTATGACACTTTAACTGTTATATGCTGATGGTAACAAGACAACAAAGCTAACAAAACATGAAAATCATCATAATGGGTCTATTTTCATCAAAAATAAATAAATTCTTTCTGTTCTATGCCTGTCAAAATCATGTTGCTAATTATTTGTGTGTGCGATTGATGTTTTCTGACCGAGTTGTGATGGTTAGCTTTGCTAGCAATTGCTGTTTTGACTTGTGGAAATACCAGAAGGCATGTCTTCAAATTAGTTTTTTATGATAAGTAACTTTAATGTATTAAGCGTTGACTTGTAAGACCCTATAAAGTGAAAGTACATTATACAAGTTTGAAGATAACGGCTGAAAATATGTACAAAGGTTGAGAAATAGGTAGGAGTCAATTATGCAAGTATAGAGTGAAAGTGTTTCCCCATAGTTTTACTGATATATATATATATATATATATATATATATATATATATATATATATATATATATATATATATATATATATATATATATATATATTTTTAGACACGGCTAAAAAGGCTACAACTTGAGTGCCTTTGCTCACACTAGTGGTTTTTCCAGCAGATTTGTGAATTATAGTTATTATTACTAGCTAGTGAGCTAGCAGGTGGCTAGGCTAGCACCTCTCGTTGTGGCGTGAAAAGCACCGTGGCAACTAATGTTTCCTAGCAGGATATAATTCATCCAAGGGAGGCTTTTAAGCGGATATATTTTAAAGGCTCAAATATTGTATGTGTAGGCATAAGACAGATGTTCGATGAAGTAGCATTTTTTTTATTTTTTGGGGGGGGCAATGGTACATCTCAGTCAGTCGGACAATGGTTTGATTGTTCATGATTTTCAAGCTTCATTTAACACACTTGCCAGTTTTTTTTTTCATCATTAAAATTTGGCAGAGTTGTTAAAAACACTCTTCTCTTTGGTGTGTCAAATTTAGAAGACGTATTTATGTTCACTGGCTTTACAGGGACTTTTATATTTAGAACTGTTTGGATGCTAACTATCTACGTTAGACTACTGAGGAATGTGGTAGTACTTGAACATCGCAACTGTTTACTATAGATAAAACTATAAATTACATATACGTTGGTTTATAGTATAAAATAGTCGTCTCACTAGCTAGCTAGCTAGCTAGCTAGCTAGCTAATGAGCGAACTATGTCCTAATCCAGTGGTTCTTAATCTGGGTTTGTTCAAATCCATCTTTTGCTGAGTCCATCCATCCATCCATCCATCCATCCATCCATCCATCCATCCATCCATCCACATCTTTAAAAGAATGCTTATATATTGCAGTACTTCTGTCACACGGTACGCAACACAGCGGGAGACCGCACCGCAAAGGGTCTCGTAGAGTAGGGGGGCCTCCCCGAAAGCTGACCGCACTCCCTGCTCGTTCACGCAAATGTACCACAACAGCATCAAACCGCGCACTCTCCCTCCCTTCCTCTTCCCTCTCCTCCCCTTCCACTCTGTCCATCCCGGCCCTCTCTGGGGAGTCGGTCTATCCACAAAAGCGTGGGGATTGTTCAATTGTGGAGAAAATGCTACAAAATGCTTTCTGCCCCTTTTTTTTCCCCCCCACCACGGGAAAAGCTTTCACTCACCACTCAAGTCTTCATGCATAGCTAATAATTACAAGTGTGGACTTGATGCTTTTCTACCTTTCTGAATCAGCTTTTGGGATTAAGTGTTCATGTCTGAGTATGTCGGAGGGTGTTTGTCAAATGTGCAGTCAGCGTTGCGGCGGTAACACGCAATTGCGGGCACCTCGCTCCGAGAGTAGCGCACATTCATCAAGTTTAACTCCCTGCCACTGATGTTGCGAGATAAGCTTGGGCGCCTTCCAAAAAGACTGTTAATCAAAATGATGCGCAGGGCAAGAGGCATGAGCTTTATTGTGTGCGCCATCCAATCCACTTGGTGTTTGTTTATCTACACTACGCGCAACATAGGGGAGTCACTCTGCTGTGAACGCACACGCATGCGGGCGTTTTTATGAATATAACCTTTCCATGTGGCTTTTGGGTTACTTTATCGTAAGATCATGACTTTCTGGATCATCTAAAATGTCAAAAGTATTTTTGTTAGACATACTTGTATCCTGATTTAAACAGTTTTTGTTTTTGTTGACTTTCTAATAATTAAAATATCATGCCACCTTTACTAAATAAACACACTCACAAGATTTGTTATATTTCTTTTTTTTGGGGGGGGGGTGGAGCAAATAATTCTGATTGGCTAATGATTGGCTGATTGGTATGGTTAGAGCATGACAGTTGGTTATATTTTTTGGTAAATGAATAAATAATAAAACTAAATAAATGTTTTTTCAAACATTTTTGTCATTTTGTAAGTGTATGTATTCATCACGAGATTATATCTTCCCAGTTTTCTTCAACTCAGTCTTGCCAGAAGTTTAATTGACTTCTGCGAGCGTGGCTCCCCTTCCTTTACTGCTCGGCAATAAACGGCTCCTGGAGGAGGTGGCGAAACACGCTTGCACACTTGTTTAATTGTTTTTTGGCACGACTTCAGAGCCACACTCGACGCTGAGAGTCGGGCGGAGGTGAATTGCGCTGGCAGCAAGCATCCCGAGGCCCCCTGTACGCGAGAGGTCGAGTAGAGGATGAGTGCACTGAATCGTGCGATGCCAAGGGTGCCCCAAACTTTTTCCTACGAGGGCCGCATACAGAAAAATGGAGGATACCAGGGCCACTTTCACATTCTTCAAAGTAGTGTTTTCTTGGAAATTCTTTCTGTGATATGTTCACAAATGGAAAGTGGAGCAAAACATTTTTACTTCTCGAACTTGGATTATTTTTATTCACTGGTTTGGGAGAAACATACACAAAAAGACCTTAAACATTATGTAGCTGCGAAATCCGCTAGCTTAATGCTAACACAATGCAAAATCTCATAGAACGGCTAATAAAACTAGACTAAGTGCAATTTTTGGAAACATTGCGAGGGAATGCTGAAAGCTGAATGCTAATAGCTGAATGCTTGTGAAGTAAATTAAAAGATAAATTTTGTGAAAATTACAATTTTAATTGAAGTTGAACAATAAATGAATAAAAATAAAACTTGAACTGCAATCTGTCTAAGGTGGGATTTAATCATTTCAGTGAAATTATAATCATTTCCTGATCTGATAGTCAGTTGGTATACATTTAAATCACTAAGCATAATTGCCATTGATATATTTCCAACGTACATTCGGAGGTGGGATTCAAACCCGGGACCTCCTGGTTACTGGATAACGCATTTAACCAAGTGCTCCACTAAGCAGTATTATAGAGGTGGTAATGATGATTAGTTGCATGTATGGAAGTGGGCGTGGAAAATGGGACTTGGAAAAAGTTCAATGTCACACCCATTGAAAATGAATGGGGAAAAGTTAATATTTAACGTTAATTGTGCGAGTACTGTAAGTAATGTGGAATCAGACGATATATACCCCGGAAGGTGTGAATTTTTGAAGCAAGTTGAAATTTGAACAGTGTAAATCGGAAGTATTATGTGGGAGTTGTTTCTCGGCAAAAAGGTGAGGAGAATAAAAATCTGAATAATATATATGGGATGCTTTCAGCATTCCCACACCTAGCATCTATATTGTGATCATTATAAACTTTTAAGACTGGCTTCTTCTTTGTTGCGTCATCAAATGTACTGCAGTAAGTCTGTGCATTGCACTGCCCCCCTGTGGCCAAGGTGCACACAACAGAATGAGCAGCACAATGCCCAATGAATTATCAATATGCACAAACTGTTTCTTTCTTTGTTTTATTTAAGTTATTACTGTTGTTGTTTTTTTTGGTTTTGTTTTTTATACAAAGTACTTATTGTGGAGTGCTAGTCTTGTGGAAAAACACGACACTCTACATGTGGCTTTGTGTTGCCCAATGTTAGGCAAGCATCCAATTTGATGGTACGCAACACCTACGGTAGCTGGCAAGAAAAAGTGGATATTTCTCTTGAAAGAAAGTACTCCGTGCCCATCTGGCCGTCTCCCATCCATTCTGCCTGATCCTCGTCCTCACCCCTTTTAACAGGGGCCAAGCTGTTAAAGACCCCATTACTGCGGCGGAGCGCACATTTCGCATTTTCTCTGCGGACTAGAGAGCGCGCAGTGCAAATTTTATGTGGGAACGTATCAGGCGATAGAGTTCAGAAGGAAAGGGTGGGGAGGGGGAGGTGAGTAGAAGGGGCAGGAGGGGTGGTAGAATGGAAACGGGCCAGAGTCGGGAGTCAGCGAGCGCTTCAAGCGTTAACGTAATTGCAAGAATGTGAAAAATGAGGCGGCGGGGCTCCCGCGCGGAGCAAAAGGTCAGAGCGCGGCGCACACAAAACAACTGGCTGGAGGACGGCCTCATTAGACCATTAAATCAGCTGACCCCCCTCTTGCGCCCTTCTATCCTTCCTACGTTCGCTTCCTCTTCTTCTGCTGCTGCTTACTTGTATGCAGGTGTTGACATGGTAGTCATGGATGACGCCATCGTCATTACATCTAAAACTAATGACTAATGCGTAGAGGTGAGGCACACGCCTCTTTTTAACTCCTTTTAGTTATTTTATTCATATGATGTACAAAGTTAAATGCTATTAACTCATTCACTCCCAACCATTTTCACTGAAGCAACCCCCTTCAATCCCACTGTTTTACTGGATTTTGACTGATTTTGCAAGGCCCACAGAAAAGTGTCTTCTATTGCTATAAAATCATGGAACATACCAAAAGAAATATTCTCTTCTTTCATCAGAAAGAAAGTACATATCTGTTTCAATTTTGCAGCAATGGCCATTAGAATATAGGAAGGTTTCATCAGTATTCACATTCTTGGTGAAAACACTGTCAAAAAGAGCTTGTTGCAACATGGCCCTGGCGGATCACTTGAACTCTGCTGCCACCCGCTGGTCATTTTTTGTAATCGCTACCATTGCTTTAAGGCACCTCTTCATGTCAGAAGTTGCATCAAAACTTTCTATGTGCTGTTGCATAAAAAAAAAGTATGAATACGTCTTTGGGAGTGAAGGACAAAGAATTAAAAACATATTTACACGTTTTTGGGTTTGAATGAGTTAATATGAGTATCGTAATGTTTCATGCAGAGTCCCGCAGGAATTGCTACTTGGGCCTCTACTGTTTATTATTTGACCTTACGCTTGGTGATATGAAAATGTAAAAAAAAAGCATAATGCAATAAGTTAGATTTTATGTTTCAGTTTTGTTTATCTATAGGTTTTAATATTTCAAAATATAGTATTTTTCATGTTTTCATTTGCTTTCATTTCTGTTGTTTTAACTTGGAAAAAATACATATTTTCATTTTTTTTAACTAAAAATGCAACAAGCCATATTTTTTTATTTTCTATTTTTTAACATATTTTAAAATTATTTAAATTGGTTTGAAGAAAAATAATTAAAATGTTTTATTAGATTTTTTCAGTTTTTTTTTTTTTAAATTTGTCACTTAATTCCTGTTAATCAGTGTAATTACTGTATCACCAGTAGCATTATTATTTATATACATTGCAAACTCTTGTAGAACTCACTCATAAACGAATTATATATGTATATGTATATATATATATATATATATATATATATATATATATATATATATATATATATATATATATATATATATATATATATATATATATATATATATATATATATATATATATATGTGTGTGTGTGGGGGGGGGGGTGTAAAGCGAGCGAGAGACAGATTATTATTATTATTATTATTATTATTATTATTATTATTATTATTATTATTATTATTGACAGGCAATGTGAATGAGGCGCTGGAGTCGGTCTTGGCCCGGCGCAAAGTGCCATACCGTAACTGTCTTTGGCCTCGCATCGATCGTCTGTTACTGGATACGGTGCGGATAGGAGTCGATAAGTGCTCTGTGGATTACAGGTCACTTGTACTTATGTGTGTAAGATAATCAATAGGCAGTGCATTTGTTTCTCTCCTGCCTCCCCTGCCCATCCCATCCCCGTTGCTCTCTGCTTCCTGCATGCAGCAGTCATCTCCTCTGCTGCAAAAGATCACAGCGTTGACGACTCTTCTACATTTTGTTTAAAAAAAAAAATCTAAAAATGATTATTGTGCTTAACTTATCATCAGCACTTTGTATACATATGAAGTTCATTTTACATACAAACTTGGAAAGGAAATTGGCGTTAAGCACAGTGATAAATTCATAAATTATTAAATATAACTCACTATTTTTCCACCATTTTGTCAACATCAGCCCGCTCTATCATGACATCATGATTTTAGTTGACAATCACATGGAAACCCTCCATAATAGGATCAATAACATTCCCCGTGGTCCTAGCCAAGTGATCTCCTGGTCCTGAGGCCCAACTAGTCTGCGATGCGGGTGACCACAGAGGTCTGCGGTTGGGTAATGGCTCGTCTGAGATGGTCTCAAAGCAGCCCCGCCGCAGAGTGCGCCATCCATCAATATGTTTGATCACTTATTGGCAAAACGATACAACCGCCACACTTGCTTCTGGTGTATACAAAGATGATGAAATTTCGTGCAAAAGCCTGGACACTGCCAGAAGGCACGAACACACGCACACTAATACGTAAATACATCCACATTTGAGGCCACACTCGCACATGATAAACAATTTTTATCCAGACTGCACATGTTTTTGATCGCGTCAGAATTGACAGCGAGCGTGACGAGCAAATGGAGACAGATATCTGTGACTGGCGCACACTATCTGTAATGCATTCCAATACGTTTGTTTTGAAACGCTTTATTCCCGTTTGGCAGGTTGTGTGCTAGATAACACTAAGGCGTAATTAGAGGCTGTTGTGTGCAGCAAACTTAATTTTTTACATTTTTTTCAATGTGAGCGAGAACTGGCAGAAACGCAGTATTAGTCACCGCCTTTTGTTCGAGTCTCGAAATAGTAACGTTTCTGGAAAGCCCTTTTTTTTCGGGTGCATTGCTCGTGTTTGACTGTAAGAGTGGATAAGCGCATTCATTTTGAGGTGTGACTGTGTTTACATGGACGCCAGTCAAAAGAAGGGATAATCCAAACGAGCACAAGGAGGGAGATGGCTTGGGATGTCATCATAAGTGCTGGAAATGGGCGATTAAAAGGCCCTGCATGTTGATGATGACGCTCATACACAGTGGAACAGCTTCGGTCTGAATTGAATGGTTCTCCACATTGGAAATAGTGGAAATTGAAATCATCTGTTTCAGGGTCAAATTGCTGCCATTGTAAAACCTATTTTAACAGTGCAGGTGATTCTTGAATTAATATTTTCACATTACAGGGGTCAACCGTAATTTCAATGACAAATGTAGTGAGTTGTGAGGTCAATGGGCCTTACGCATTTTACTTTTTTCAAAACACAGACAAATTCAGAATTGTGCAACCCTTAAGTTCCACTGTATATGAAGGATACATAGCATACAGTGGTATGTTTTATACAGTACATAATAGGTTTGTTAATGTTATTGTGCATCTGTAAGAGACTCACCTTGCTCGCTACTGTTGTCGCCGCTCTGAGACGCGTGGCCCCCGCTGGAGGGCCCCGGCGTGCCGGCTGAGTGCGTGGACGTGGCGTCGTCGTGGTCTCTCCAGGACGCCGGGTTCTGAGGTTTTCGAAAAGAGTGAGAAGAAAGAGAGGAGGTCCGTGTGAGTGACATGTGGAAGGTGAACTGTCTATCTATCTATCTATCTATCTATGCTAACAAGATTTGAGTGTGGCTATTTGTTATTTGAAGGAAAAACACTCCCAAAGTCGATGCTAACTTCCTCTTAGCATTTGCTAACTTCCTGTTAGCGCTAGGCTAGCGATGTTTTAAAAACGAATTATTGGCTGTACATGATTCCAACTGAATGGCACCTCCTGATTTTATCTGAGTTTCTGTTCGCAGAATTAATGTTTGATCCACGAAAAACGCCATTTTGTTTTGCATTTAAGCTGGTACTAACAAAATGACAACAACGAGTCATTTCGCACACATCTTAAACCGTGCATGCAAGTTTACACACCCCTGATCGACAGGCTGCTAGCTAGCACACCGCAAGCACACAATACAAACAAAAGAGAAACAAGCACTGCAGCATCTGGCAATCAGTCAAAATTGTGCAATCAAAGAGCTTCATTAATGCATGAGAACAGAACGCTTGCAATGTGGAGTCCTCCACGACGAGCTCTGCTGAGTAATTGTCTAAACATGCACACGCAGCGCAGCTCACTTTTTTTTTTTTTTGCAGATTTTTTTTTTCTTGTTATTGTTGTAGCACTACCGAGCAAGACTTCCGTGTCAAGTGCGAAATACAGAGGTAAGACGTCCAAACACACCACAGCCGCCATTAATCATTACCGCTGTCAGGAGTGAAAATAAGATATGACAGTGATTCTCCTGCTAATCTGCCAAAAATGTGCACACGCCCACAGAGGCTCACGAGGAATACACACACGCACACACATATGCACTCACACGCATGACATAATGGAGCGAAAAGTATAAACACGCAGATGCACACATTCACTTTCATAAATGCAGGTTGAGAACGAGAATGGCACTCATTCAGAGAACAGGCCTCAGCCAAAGCCCAACAATAACACTAGTTAGTGGTGGAATGTCTCCCTCCTAGCTTAGCAGCTAATAACCAATATACTTTAGTACAGAGGAGAAATCAAGCAAGTACCTTAAAACTTCTTCTACTGTTATTGAAGGTTGGAAATTCAAGTCATCTTCACTAAGGTTTACACAAATTTAGGGGCTTCTTGCTTAGTCTTCATGGAAATCAGCTACTTTTGTGTTGCTAGCTTAGCAACTAAAGTTTAGTACGCTACCTTATGCCACTGTCCCACTCCAGTACTGTAGGTGGTGGTAATGAATTACAAACTGGTTGTCAGCTGCTGCCAGACAAACACAAATTACATCTCAAAAAGTTTATTTGGTGATATAGTGAAACGTTGCTTTTAAAAATCTGTACTCACACCTTCATCGGAATGTAAAGATTCTTTCCTTGGACCACATGGAAATCAAAGAACATAACAGTGAATAAACAGCTAGCTTAGTGGCTAACGTGTCATACTAAATTTAAGTAGAAGCAACCAGGAAGCTGCCTTTTATAAACTGTTCAAAAATGGCGGTCGCAAATTTAATCAGACATAAATGGTAGTTGCTGTTGACAAATTGTAGCAGCAATGCGGATTACAAACTGGTTGTCAACTGCCAAACAATTGGATCAGCCATGTCTGTTTTATATTTTCAACAGTAAGTTTAGAAAATAATTTAAATTCTACACATTTTTATGCATCTTCAACTAAATTATGTGACTAGGAATTGTATAAATCAGCTAGCTTTGTGGTTATGTTTATGTTGGCGCAAAAATGTAGCCTATGTGCAGTTAGAGTATGACCACAGGAAGTATGTTTATTTTTTGTTATATAAGCTTATTTCAAATGTATTAGTGACAAGCCATACTTTGCAGTGACTACAGTGACTTTAATAATGACATTTAGTTTAAAAACAAAAAAAGAAAAGATTTATATTCAGTTAGTAAATCCTCAACCAAATTCCATGACTTATTCAGTTGTAGATACAGACCAAGGAACTTTTGTGTAAACTAGCTTGCTTAGTGGCCAAATTGTAACACTGTATGTAAGAAATCCCAAACAAGGATGAAAAACTAATAAGTATAGAAATTCCCACGAAAATTGAAACATATTTTCCATTTGTAAATCAGCTAGCTTAGCGGTTATAGTGCAAATGAACGGAGCAGGAAACACGCAAGTGGCGCTTTTGCTTTGAATCAAAATTCTAATTAATTCATATTCTTATCATGAAGATGACAAGTTGTGTTTGCTACTGTTCTAATATGATGCTATAAATTGGTGGTCACCTGCCATATAAATAAAGAAAAACATGTCTCTGTGATTGTCACCAAAATGACCTAAAATCTCAGGCAAATTTATTGTAAAGGTTTTCATGCCCACGGCTCTTAAGATGACATCACTTTTTTTTCCCCCTCCCGTTTCCCTGCCTTCTCTTCTGCCTCCTTCCCCGGCCCACGAGGAAGCCGGCTACTCCGAATGTTACAGGAAAGGCTTTATCAGTGCCACATGACGGCAGGCTCGGGTTGGAATTTCCTCCGCCGTTTCAGACTGACCGATGGCGTCACTCGCCAAAAAATCGCAAGCCGATACCGTAGGGATTTTGCAAGAAGAAAAGAAAAAGAGCTTGACGACTTCAATTAAAATGTTAGCCTGATGCTCCTCGAGGGCCCCCGACAGAGGAGGGCCCCTTGAGCGGAGCCCAAGGCAAACAAACGAGCCTGCATCGAGGCTTCCCGCAAACCTCAACCCACTTTTCAGTTCCCGCCATGCCATTTTCCCCCTTCCCTTAGACAAGGAAGAATACTGTACACCCCCCCCCCCCTTTTTTTTTTTCTTTACTCTAAATTGAGGAGCACACCTTGCCTACGCTCGAGTGAGCTGTCCTGAAGGCGGACAGTCGCTCATAGTGTGAAATTTTAGCGGGAGGAAATGGAGGCTATGAGACGAGCGGCTGCCGGGCTCCTCTGGGTGCCGAGTCCTGTTGTGCAGCGAGCGAGGGTCCTTTTATCTGTTAAAGGGGGTGCAGACGACTACACATGGCCCTTGAACGCCCCCTCCGCCTGCATTCAAGGCTCTCTCAGCGTCAGCTGTTCACCGGATGGCGCTGGGCGAGAAAAAAAAAAAAAAAAAAAAGAGCTCGGAGGGTTAACTCACGAGAGGGGCTCGACAATGAAGGCCAGCGCAGGCGTTTTGGGCCCTCCAAAGTGAGCCCGGGGGGAAAGTGGGGAAAGTGCTCGGTGCCTCAGTTCACTTTCTGGGCCATTGATCGACAAACGCTCGGTTGCACTTCACTAAAGTCTGGGAGTTCATACAGCTACTTCCAAGTCATTTTCAAGCACTTTTCAAGCTTGTTCAGCTTCAACTTCTCGCTTGGTTTTCATTGGTTTGAAACCAGGGCCTGCAATGATTAATTAGCCAATATTAGCTCTTATAATGGCCAAAAAAGGCTTCTTTTTTTTTTTTGCTGATTTTTTCCCCCACAATAACAGATTGCAACATAACACAAAGATAATGATACTCAAATCAAACCCACCCCACCACCCCAAATCTGCTGATTTTTGCTGATTTTCTGTTAAATTAAACAAATACTAAAGCACAAACATTGTGAAACAGTCAAATGTTCTGCATATAATAGATTAATTGATATTTTTATTGTTGTAAGGCACCAAAAATAAATAATTTTATTCATTATTTACTTTTTTAAATTAACCATACGAATAATGGGTTTTGGAATTTTATTCTGCCAAATATTGGAATTGGAATTGGCCGCAAAAAAAAAAAAAAGAAACGCAAAAAAAAATTCCATTTGAAACAATTTTGCTTCGTATCAAGTGAAACCATGACAAAATTTGAAGATTTTTGTTTATTTTGTTTTTATTTTATTCATTTATTTTCTTAGTTTTTATGTGTTTCTTTTTATACATTCAGTGTTTATTATATATATATTATATATTATTATATATTATTTATTATGGATTTTTTTTTTTAACAGGGAGATACCAAACTTGTAAAGTCTTAAGCTGAAATGTTTCAGAACCTGAATACAAAGAAACACATATAGCATTTTCTATTAAGAAGTTGTTTTCAGTTTTTTGATCAACACATTGAAAAACTAGGAAATAATGTTAGCATACGATAAGGCACTAGCTATCGAGACAGACAGACAGACAGCACTTGTTGACTGTAATTAGGGAAATCCAATTATCAATTGTTTTTAAAAATGTTTTAACAAGATTGGTGACTTTTTCTCATCTACTGTTTCCATGTCAATATTGTGCCATCATCTGCATGGATACTGCGTATTCCATTTCGCTTCAGTCGCTACATGACTCAATCATTCTACATCCTCGATTGATTATTATGCCTTACTCTCAACTCTCAACTCAACTTTATTTATAAAGCACTTTAAAACAAGCATTGCTGTATACAAGGTGCTTAACTATGCATCAATTAAAAGACAAAAAAACAAACAAACACTTGATCTACACATACTGTTGTGTTCCATTGATGAGCATGTTGCTGTTTTTGACTGAATATTCAAGCCGCCGTGGGAACACTGCGTAAAAGCAGGACGCTTCCCAAAATAATCCGGTTGCATCTTCATCACGTGAGGGATGAAGGGCAGCTTGCATGTAATTAAGCAGCGGCAGGCTCAGCGGGGGGTGGGGGGGGGGGGGGGGGGATGTTAGAAAATGACCGGCTTCCACTCCGGAAAACTAAATGTCGGCCGCACTGGAGTGAGGCCTGGCTCTCCGCGGCCTTAATGTAACCAATCGATGAGACTTAATTCACCTATCATTGCGGGAGTAATGTGTCATTTTTAATGGCGCCGCCACTGAATTAAATTCTAAGACAGGCTGCAGTTAATGGTGTTAAAGAGAAATTATTTTATTTATTTATGCTGGGCCCTGTAGATGTGAGGTTGTCCAACATTTTGGATCCTCTTACAGGGGACAATTCTGTCCAATAACTCCCTCATAATCATAACTATCAAATGCCACAGCAGTGTGTTATCAGAATCAATCACTCATCATGGAAATGTAGCAGAATAATGAAACACTGAGGTGACAAGTCAGGTTAATAATTACAGAGTAAATATTTACACTTGAGTTTTGTACTTTTCATAAAATGATGTGTCAGTAATGTTGTCAAGCTAAACAAGTGCACAGTCAAACCTTTCAGGAATTGGAAAGATATTCGTTAAGCATCACACTCAATCAATTGGTGGAGCCCAGAGTTCAAAGCAAACATGGTGAGGCAGCATGTAGCTGTTATGCCACAAGCTGCCAACACACATGAAGTCACCCCCAAGTGTAAATGCTTTTATATTCACTATTACACTCAATCAATTGGTGGAGCCCAGAGTTCAAAGCAAACCTGGTGAGGCAGCATGTAGCTGAGATGCCGCTGCCAACACAAGTGAAGTCGGCCACAAGTGTAAATTATTTTATATTTGATAAGCATTACACTCAATCAATTAGTGGAGCCCAGAGTTTAAAGCAAACATGATGAGGCAGCATGTAGCTGCGATGCCGCAAGCTGCCAACACAAGTGAAGTCGGCCACAAGTGTAAATGTTTTTATTTTTGCTAAGCATGACACTCAATCAATTAGTGGAGCCTCGAATTCAAAGCAAACATGGTGAGGTAGCATGTAGCTGTTATGCCGCAAGCTGCCAAAACAATTGAAGTCAGCCCCAAGTGTAAATGCTTTTATATCCGATAAGCATTACACTCAATCAATTAGTGGAGGCCAGAATTCAAAGCAAACATGGTGAGGCAGCATGTAGCTGTTATGCCGCAAGCTGCCAACAGAAGTGAAATGTGAATGCTTTTCAATTCAGGTTATAAATTGTTATTTTTTTCCAAACATAAGATTAAAAATCACTTTAATAACCAATTTCCCTGTATGTTCTTACAGTTATGTTTGAAAACTACTTTTATTTTACTTTTATTGCAAATCAATTTTTAGACCCCCAAATCTACAGCTTGGGGACCCCAGTTTGAGAACCATTCCTCTAAAGTGTTGTTTACCTCCCAAAGACCGCAACGCAGCACAAGCCAACGAGCATAACCGCAAAAAACATTTTTTTTTCCAACAATTCACCTGTAATCCACAAGCCTTTCTGTGAAACACATCACAGCACACGTTGTGACTTTGTGCACTCGACAAAAGCCCTCTTCTCCATTCCCTCATAAATTATTTACGGCGCCCCCTCTCCGAGCGGAGGGCGCAGCGGCGGCATCATCATCAGACGGCGCGCAAACACAAACATACACAAGCATTTTGTCGCGGGCCCTGTGGGTGTGATAAAGTTCAAACAAGTTGTGCGTGTCAGCCAAATAGTCAATCTACACAACAAGCGAGCGAGCGCGCGCCAGGCAGACGCTACGCACAACAACAGCAAAAAAGGGCATATACGGGGAACGCTGCGAATATTCCCTGAAGAAAGGCTGTAATTAAGAGAAGCGTACTCGGCGCTAATTGTCTTCAAAAGCGCAGGAGGAAGATGGAGGGAAATGGCGGCGTGCAAACACACGACACACTTGGAAGATGCAAAAGGAGCAAAGTCTCAGGGGGGTTGCCTTTTGCTGTCGTAATACAAGTTGTAATTACACTGGTGCCTTGACTTAGGGCTTTAATTTGTAGTGACCAAACTTGTAACTCAAAACATTTGTATCTCAAATTATCTTTCCACACTCAACTGCGTTCCTTGGCCATTATAATACGGGACATACATAATGCAAAAAGAAGCGTTTCACAACTAAGTAACTCGGTAAAACGTAGCAAATCATTATGAGCAATAAAATAAATTACAAAACATGTAAATATTAGGGTGCCAAAAAATCAATTCATAAAAGAATCGAGATTCTCATTTATTAATCGAATCGAATCGATATTTAATATCCAAAAATCGATTTTATTTAAATTAGAAATGAAGAAGGGGAAAAGGCAGTTGTAGCACACATGCTGTTTTTGTGGAAAAAGCCACTTGCAATCCAAAATGAATAAATGTTAAAAAAAATAAATTAATTAAAAAAAAAAAAAAGCAGACTGGAGTACATCATGAAAATGTTGTGCATATCTGTAAATTGAAGCAGAAATCATTTGTCAATTAAATAATTTTGAATCGAAAATCGTTGAATCGAGAATCGAAAATCGATTCTGAATCGAATTGTAGACCCAAAAATCGAATCGAATCGTGAGACAGTCAAAGATTCCCAGCCCTACTAAATGTGTATTAATTGTACCAAGAAGATGCTAATACAATGTAAATACACGACATACAGCAAATACAGTATCACATATTAAGACATGAATTGACTTAATACAATTTACTATGGGAAAATTGCTTTGAAACATGAACTCGGAAGTCAACCAATATCAGATTGTGTTCCACTTTAAAGGTTCAACTGTAATAATAATAACAGGAACAAAAAGCAAGTGAACAAATCCCTTGTCTCGCATTTCCAAACACCTGCGATGCCTGCATCCCTTCAAATTTCGGCTAAAATTGATTTAGCGCCGTCACTGAATGAATTTCCCTCCAATTCCCATGAAAGCTTCCAGGGAAACATGGAGGGATGGTGCGCACCGAGCGGTTATATAGGATCCGGCGCTGATCGCGGACAGAACCGCTGACACGCGAGAAACAAGCACACGCACACACAAAGGGTCATAAATCATAACGCCGGCTGATATTTCGAGACGCGTCTTGCCACACGGTGTAAACACGTAAAGGAGGACGGGAGGTCATAATTACACGTGGCTCAAAAAAGTGTAGGTGCGCACCTATTGAACAGCTGAGTGCTATAACACTAACACCCTCAATTATGAAGAATAATAAATGGGCTCCTTAACTGAGCAGCTCATAATTCATCATGGCTTGAAAACTTTCTCTGAGGGCAACTTCACACTACACTGCAAGAATGGCATTTGAAAAAAAAAATAATGCTTTGAAAAGAGGAGGTTAAAATTATTTTTATTTATCTATTTATTTATTTATTTTTTTGGGGTGTCCAGCGATTACATTTCTTAATCGTAATTAATTGCATAAATTCAAAAGTTAACTCAATTGATTGCAACTTTTACATCTGTTCTAAATGTACAATAAAATGTGCAATATTTTTTTCCCGAGGTTTTCATACTTCTTGTTAACGTAAAAGTGGAAAAAATGTTAGGCCTATAGAAATGTGGCTGTATCTTTTAGTTATTGATTTCAGAATAATTTCATAGTAATTTCATAATAATTCATAAAATTGAGTTAAAGTAAAAAGTTGCTCTGTACTATAAAAAGATAGGTGTGATATTGATTTGTGTTGAGGTCATTTTTTTGCCACTAGATGGCATAATTGCATTTGTAAGACATTGCATTGTATATGCATTATATATTAGAGGTTTCAGTCGTTTGAAATTTAAAAAAAAAAAGCAAAAAAAAAAAAGAAATTTTTAATCGTAATTAATCGCATGACTTCAATAATTAACTGACAATTAGCGCACATTAATCGCAAATGTTATATCTCAATTTATATCTACATTTACAATAAAATATACATTTTTTTCCCCCTAATTTAAATATGGTTTTATTTTTTAGTCATATATATATATATATATATATATATATATATATATATATATATATATATATATATATATATATATATATATATATATATATATATATATATATATATATATAATACCAACAGCTCTCAATGTAAGGCAACCCCCAATAATATTTTATAAACATATTTGGAGAGTGCAGATGTACCTAATACTACGTCGCACGCCCGCACACCACAAATTATAACCTACCAAAATTACCCCTAAATAAATCAAGGCCTCTCTCCAAACACCTTCAATAAAAAGTTATTATAATGATGACGACGCTCGAGGGGATTCGCCGGGGGAGTTTTATCGAGGTGCGCCTAATAAAGTGGTGCACATAAAAGCAGACAAGTGATGTGAAGAGACGTCTATCATTACCTGCAGACTTTCTCTTTTAAAAAAAATAAAACCGGCGTGCATACTGAACGTGTGTCACACGCGTTGTACAGTATATGACCTTGTGGCGGCTGCATAGCAATGCACTTCTCGAGAGGTGCTGCGAGAGGGTGCACGGTGTGCAACAAGTGAGTAAAGCTTCTCTCCCGCTACCCGCTCCCTCTCTCGCTTGCAGCCATGATGATTAGATATGGCTCCCAACAGGCCCTGGGAGCGCTAATCAAATAGGAAATGTAAGGCTAGACGGAACTGCATAGCAACACGAGGTTGGATCAAGTGGTGCGCCGTTTTGTTTACTTGACAATGTTGATTTGGGACCCTGAAATACTTGGAAACTGGACTGAAAGTGGATATTTTTTTTGAACACCAAATCATGACCAGTTCTGTCTAAATGCAAAAATAAACTGGACGGAGTTTACGCACCATTATGTTCTTCAAGAACGATATTTTATACAGAGCAGGGTTGTAATGTTTTTGACTTTTAATTAGTGCATTTTTATTTTATTTTTACTTTTTTATTGTTATCTTGTTTTAAGAGGTTTTTTTTTATTATTTGTTTTAGTTTAGGGATTTTTAGTTTTAGTATTAGTTTTAGTTTTTTTAATATACATATTTATGAGTAATTGTGGAGTGTATGATGAAAAAAGTCAAAGTATTGTGAAATAAAATAAAGTTGACTACAATTTCTAAACAACTGCTTGACCTTGTTTTTTCTGTACAGTTGAACAGTAACAAAAATAATAGATTTAAAATCAACCCAGAAAGCTCATTAATTGCACTTAGTTTTAGTTTTATTAAGGGAAAATTAAATTTCAGTTATCTTTTTTTTAAGTACTCATTATTTTGTTTTGTTTTATTTATTTATTTTTTATTTTAGTTTTACGTATTTTGTTACTGTTCATTAACTATTATTACATTGGTACTCAGTTCGACATCCTGCTTAATGTCGTAATTAAGCAGTGTGTGGGCTCCCTCTAGTGGCAGGCGAAAGAATCACCCAATACAATGTTCAAACTGTGCATACTCGTAATCGTAGTGGCTTAAAGTGTGATTGTTTGTTTTTTTAAATCCACAACAGCATATTTGTTAAGCACAGTTCAGTTGCATTTAACTTTTATGTTCAATACATTTTCATTTAATCATCTAGAGCTGTTTTCAAGCATTTTTTTGAGTACAAATTCTATTTAACTTTTGAGTCCAATGCATATTAACTGAATCAAGTATTTTTTTAAATCATTTCCCCAGATTAAAATAATATTGAGAATACCCTTTAAGAATACAACTTCTGCCTCATTTTTGACGAACATTTACGAGCAAGTTGCCATTATGCTGTTACTTTATTTTTTATGGTAATTATTTATATGTTTATTATTTATTTATTTTATATGGTAGACCTGCAATTGGTGTAAAAAGAGTACCACTTCAATAAAAGCCTTTAAAAAAAAAAATAAAAGCGTAATCATTATACCACATTATGACGTCATTGGCTACTGCGTTTTGTACCCGAAACAGGCAGACCCTACATGTACTATTGCAACACTTGTCTTGTCACTTAACCAGTTCCCTGCCTGTTGCAGAAAATCCAATGTAAACATCCCCCCCCCCCCCTTTATTTCCCCCTCCTCTTTTTCCAGCCATGCAGCGTCAAGATAAGCAAACGCGTAACCTATCTACCCTCCCTGAGGAAGGATCTCCAAAACAAAGCCGGGAGAACCCCGCGAGGTCCTCAAAAGTAAGACGCCACTACGAGCCTGTTTAGTTGCGTTCAATTAAAAGCAGCGCAAAATGTCATTAAGAGAAGACAACGCCTCCATTTTACCCGGAATGGGGTTCGTCTAAATTGGAGGGGTTAGGTCCTGGGTGGGCTCCTGCACCGGCGCGGAGACAGTCCCCAAATCACCAGTGTCAGTGAACGCCTCTCATCCTCTTTCTCGCTCCAGCGTAATCCAATCACGACCAAGACAATGCTGCACTCAAAGTGTAAACAAAAAAGTGCGCCTACTTGCGATGCTGTCAGGTATGAGGAAAGGGGGAGGAAAGGGGTGACATGAAAACACACGCACCCTCCTCATCATCGCCACTAAATCCAACTTTCACCACATGAGACGCTGGCGTCCAGGGAGGCCGATTAAAAATGCAAAGCGGAGAAAAGTGGACGCGAGAGATCCGGATCGGAGCTAATTAGCATATCCTGGTAAACTGGAGATGACAATTAATTGGGAAATGACTCATTCATTTGATATAATAGGTTAGGATTTGACCCACATCAACTTTTTTTTAGTCAAAGTAACCGCCGTAAAAAGTTGACCAGCGTCACAAAGGAGGAATAAATCACTCAAAGTTTAAATACATGCACGAGTAAAATGGCTGCAAGATACACGACGTACTGCTCGTGCTTGTCTGAGTATATATATATATATATATATATATATATATATATATATATGCAGTCGACATTGTCTCACTATTTGGCAAGTTTGTGCTCGGGCCACACAATTCATTCATTTGATGTGTTTGTGTCATTTCTAACTATTGTGTCAAACATAATTAAAGAGGCGTGGTATCATGACATTTTCAAATTAATAAATCAATAATGCCAATTGTGGGTATTCACTATTTGGCAAGTTGATGAGAGAGCATGCAGCGCAATTTTATCCACTTGATGCCATTTAAAATTCATTATTGTAAGAAATATAATTAAAAGGGCGTGCTGTATAATGACAATTGCAATTAATAAATCATTTCAGCTAAAAATAGGTCCGACATTTGGCAAGTTCATGCTAGGGCCTCACTTAATGCTAAAACTTATTGTAGGAAATATTTTCATTGAAAAGATTTACATTATAAGTCATAAATCAGTCAAGTTAAATTTGGGTTCACTATTTGGCAAACGTAAAAATCGCTTAACAATTAGAGGGGCCAAAATATGAGCAATATTGAACATTCTAAATGCAACACTACGATGTGTGTGCGTGTGCGCGCGTTCAGCAATAATAAGAAAAATGCTAATAATAATAATAATAATAATAATAATAATAATAATAATAATAATAATAATAATAATATCGTCAAAAATGCGCGATTTTAATATAAAGCTTACGTGCTTACGACACTATAATTGAATATAATTGAATTCAGCATTAAGGAGCCTCTAGTCATAAAAAAAAGGGGGGGGGTGAAGGAGAATTGCACACTGCAGTGTTAAAAAAAAAGGTAGTAATCAATAGGAAACAATTAAACACATTAACATCAGCAGCATGTGGGAGGAGGAGGGGGGGGGGGTCTCTGTGAGAGAAGCATCATATGCAATGTGAACTTGACATTGATGCTTAAAGCCTCACGTTGCAATAGGCAAGCACACACACGTTTGCACACGCACAAAAACACGCACACACACACAACCTCCGTGCACCTCTGCGGAGACAATCCAGCTTTGCAACACTCCCACAACCTCCTCGCGTAGAAAGCCCCCTTCTCTCTTTTTCTTTTTTCTTTTTTTTTTTTTTAATAGTGGCCTAAAGCTAAAGCTTAGCGGCTAACACGTAATTGTCTCTCCATGGTGCGCGCGCACACACGCAGACACACACAAAAACACACACGCATGAGCGCGCCCAATCAAAAAGACTTAAAACAATAACTAAGGCTATTGTAGCGGCGTTTAGCTTTTGACCCCCACCGGCACATCCCGGCTGAAGGAACGAGCGCGCACACCGTTTAAGACTCAATATGTAGGCCAAACACTTCAAAGAAATTCACAGGCAACAAGCCGTGCTGCGTTCAAGGCCGGCAAGACGCGTAGGAGGCGAGAGGGTGGTGCGTTCACGTCCAAGATCGACCAGGTTAAAGGGAGATTTCGCGAGCCGTGTTGCGAAAAATATGAGAGAAATGGTGCGTTCAAAACTGTCGTACAAGCCGTGTTGAGGGTGCGTTCAAAACTCACAGGTAAGAAAATAGTGTGTAAACAATTACACAAAATAATAAAATAAAGAGTGTTGCGTTCACTTACATGATCGGCGAGGTTCGTCGACGAGCCTGACAGCTCTTCGTGGTCCGATTTGGAATTTCCATCCCGCTCGTCGATCACTAAATCTATTGGCATTTTTCCTTTCAAACAGCTGATGTACCGATGGCAGAAATTGTCACAAAGCTCGTGCACCTGAAATAAAATCAAAATAACCACAATTACGTTTTGTTTTTGATGTAAATGCAGTGTAACTCCAATTATGTGAGCCAAACTGTTGCCGGCGCTTTATTGAATTCCCCCGAGACGTGCAGCAACAAGTTGAAGTGGAACAAGCAGCGCACAAATAAAAACCAAATAAAGATAAAATCATCATCTAAAATCCAAATAAAGTGCAGGGGCGTATTAAGTGGCGGCGAGCTGAAAGCAGATACGTGCATGCGGATCAATAACGTGCGCCAAAGAGGCTTAATTGAGCACCAATTGTTACTTGAGCTGCTTAAATAGCTGGCCTGCATTAAATATGACTCGACCAAGAAGGCGGCCTTAAAAAAAAAAAAAAGTCAAAAATATATAGAGAGAGATAGAGAGATTTTTTTTTTTTTTTTTTTTTTTTTTTTTTTTTTTTTTTACCTTTTCTAATTCCAAGAGGTGAAACCGTAATACTTGTATGGCTTGTATCATCTGAAAAACATGCAAATAACATCCATCAGTAAAATGTACTCATCATAATATGACAATTATTGCAAGCAATTGATTTTAAACTTTAAAACGATTTACCATAAATATTATTATATTCAAAATGTAAAATTAGTTGGACACTTCAAATCGAACTCACCAAATTGTCCAATTCTGGATTTGATGAAAATAAAGGTTTTTCTGCTCGGACCTAAAAGTAAATAATTAAAAAAAAAAAAAAAGTTGTTTAAACATGCGTCTGAGTTGAAATCCGAATTTCTGTGCCATGCGCGGTTGTCGGCTGCATGTGGACCTGCTTGGCGAACACCGCGATGTCCTCGTTGAAGGAGTCCGACGAGCACACGTCTCCCCCGGCCACCCCGGGTTCCCTCGGCGTGCACGTCGCCAGCTCGCACTTCTCGAAGACCAGAGCGAGCAGCGGGAACAGGGGATGCCTGAGCGGAGGGCGAGCAAAACACGGCCTGAGCACGGCGCAGCGTGTCGGGGTATATTTCAAACTCAGGCATCCAAAAATAAAAAAAATAATAAAATATTTGAAAAAAAACAACAAAACAAAACATAAAATTTAATAAACAAAATTAACTCCCACATAACAACAACAAAAAAACCACAAGACAATTTTAAAAGCCTGCATCATGGTAATATTTCACTTTTATTATGATAAGCTGCTTTTAACCACATTTTTAACCTCTCATTGATCCGCATGGCGGAGACTGACGTTTTCTTAAGTGCACCGTGACAAGCGTGAGAAGTGCAACACAAAAAGTGAAACGCGCGCACACACACATTGGGCACATAGAATTAAGGGAATGACTCTTATACTTTTAATTTTTTAGTATATATTTGTCAAGAAGCGAGGATGTTTGTAAACTAAGTTGACGGTTGAAAATACAATTCGAAATTCGGATAAATAGCACTTTTCTTTGTCAAATTAAAAATGTTCATTTAGTTCAATAAGATCAACTTATTTTTTAGCTCTTTGTGTTTGAATCATGCAAAAATAATAATTAAAAAAAACTATAAAAGTGTGCACCAGCTGCTTTATTTACAAAATCAGCACATGCATGCACGTCAACGTTGCCTTATGTGTGCACATTTTTTTAAACAATTATAAAAACAAAACAAAAATGTTTGTGGGACATTTTGTATTGTATTCCACAAAAAATAAAATAAAACAAAAACTATTTAAATAGGGCTTTTTCATGGAGTTTGTTGGTCATGAACTCCATTTTAAGAGTCTTTATTCAGACTCTTGAAAAAAAAAAAAAAAAAAAATTCTGAGAAAAATGACGATTCTAGCAGCTTACCCATAAATCTGGTCCTTATCCCTCTTTAGGACGTCGTTGACGGCCGAGCCCATGCTGGTGGGCATGACGTTGGGGTGGGGAGCGTGAGCTCCGTAGTGCTGGCTGGCGTGCAGCGGCGGTCCGTGGTTGAGGTGGTGGACCTGCGGGAGCGGCCGGGGTGCGTGCGGGTCCCCGTACATGGACGCCGATACGCCGTCCATGCCCCCGTAGTGGGCCAGCTCGTCGTACTGCGGGAGCGGACGCATGGGGGGAGAAGTTATCGCCGGGCGATGGGACTTTTCGGCGCTTTTTCCGGCGAAGTTCGGTGCTTGTTATGACCGAGATGGTGGAGAAGTGCAATGGGAGCGGATACTTACCCTTTGCGCCATCAGGCTCCGATAAACTCCTTAATATGCCGTGCTGATTTAGTTTTTGTGCAATATTTAAAATCCCTGGGAGAAAAAAAAAATCCCGGCTCTCTCTTGCCTCCTCCTTTTTTTTTTTCGACTAACTTTTTGTTTTGTTTGGGCGAATTCTCCTATTCGCCAAAGCGGTTGCGTCGCAGTCGTCGCATCGGGTTGTCCTCCAAGGGAAAATAATTTTGGAAAAAGTGTCAAAAAAAAAAAAAAAAAAAAAAAAAAGGTGGAAGGTTTACAATTGGCCCGTCAACGAGCGGCGCGTAAAGTCAACTGTCGCGTCTATCATGGCTTTTTGCCACTCCGGCTGTCAATCAAAGCCAGAGGTTGTCAAGGTAATGAATGAATGACGCTCGGCGATGATGTTCAAGTTTTCTCTCTCTCTCTCTCTCACTCTCTCTCTCTCTTGTTTTTTTTTCGGGTGCCGTGCGCGTTAGTCCGGTGTCCTCCCCCCGTAAGTCCTCTCCGCTCTGTCTCCTTTAAATGTCTGCTTCGCCCCACTGTGGACTTTTTTTTTCGAACAAGCGGACGGCGAGGGAGGAGGGTTAAACAAAATGGGGGGGAAAAGAGTAAAACAACAACAAGAAAGAAACGTGTCTCCAGGTCCTTCGCTCGCTCGGTTGGTGCTGTGCGGCTTTGGTAGCTTGGCTCGGCTGGCTGCTGAGTGAATGAGTGTCAGCGAGTGTTGTCAGCTTGGCGGCCGGCTCGCGTCCTCCGAACACACTGACTGAAGTGAGCGCGCCGAGCGGTGGGCGAGCGCAATGACGGATCCCGGAAGTGGCGTGCTGGCCCCAGCCAGTGGTGGGGCGCCAAGGCAAGGCGAACTGCTCTCCCACGCGAGAGAGAGGAGAGACCCACTCTTCCTCCCAATGTGTGTGTGAGTGAAGTCGGTGTGTAGTAGTAGTAGACAAACCTCCTCCTCCTCCTCCTCCTCCTTCTACTCTTCCTCCTCCTGTTCTTCTTCTTCTCCAGCTCCCCACCTCCCAAAACTCTCTCCCCACCCACCCAAAATACTTTTGGGATCTTCGTTTGGACAGCAACACAACACCACACACTTTTGCAACTCTCTCTCTCTCTCTCTCTCTCTCTCTCTCTCTCTCTCTCTCTCTCTCTCTCTCTCTCTCTCTCTCTCTCTCTCTCTCAGTGCTGTCAAAGTTAAAGCGTTAACTTATTAATCGCAAAAATGTATCGCATTAACGCAGATTAATCACGGATGTTTACGTCGTTAAAGGTAGCACAGGTGTTTGAGCAATCAACATACGTGCATTAACGTAAAGCATTTAATAAATGTTTATGGGTGACATTCAGAATATTTGTCCATGTCAAAATATTGGGGTCGTTTTTTTCTTTTTTTTTCTTTTTAAATTCCGCAAGTAATTAACTATTAGAAAAAGAGGAGGATGAGAGTGTGCAGTGGATCAAAAAAAAAAATGTTGAGGACGTCCTTAGAAAATTAAAAAAAATTAAATATAACAGGTGCTGATAAAAAAAAATAAATTTTTTTTTACTTTAGATTAATCGTGATTAATCAAAATTCTAAGATATGATTATTCTCATTAAAAAATTGTGTGATAGCTCTAATATATATATATATATATATATATATATATAATTTTAATTTTTAAAATGTATTCACTTTCTCACGGATTTTCACTTGTGACCAATTTGTCACATTCGTAACCAGGTTTCTGGTTAAGGGATGCCCTTTTAAGTTTAAAAAATAAATCAACTTCAACAGCAGGTCAGTATTTATTCTACATTTTGCATGCTAAAAGTTGCATTTATTAATTAAGTGTACCAAAGGTTTAGATGGATTAAAGCCGTTTCTGTGGGTTCATCATGTCTTAATAGAGGTGTAAATCTCACCAAAAAAAAAAAAAAAAAAAAGTTAACCTATGGGCTATGAAGGTATAATATTATTATGAACATGCTCTTTCTAAAATCACATTTCTCTAAGTACAATAATTAAGAGTAGCAAACTTTTTGTTTAGTAAAAAGTAGTGTAACTTTTTCACTTGGAATTGGCTTTACTTTGATGAACATAGCGTTAGTGTGCTTCTGTTTATCGTAAAACTTGCAATAGTACAAGTTGCAAAAGTATCCAATTCTGATGGTAAAATGTGAAATGATTCAGTTAAAAAGTACGCATAGCGATAGTCAGGGTGCAATTAATCACTTCCTGATATCAACAAGTAGCAAAAACATCAACAGTGTGACCATTTAAGATGACTCTTTTGTAAAAAATGTAAACTGCTATCATATAGATGAGATGTCATAAACATAGATCATTCTCACGTCAAAATCATAGTATACGCATAGCAATAGCATGGCTGTAAATATAAATCATTCACTCTTTCCATGCGCCTGGACTTCTTTTTCAAACTCGGCCAACAAAAGATGATGATGATGAATCTGAGGCTGAAATGTAGTAAACAGCAAGAAACGCAGCACATTTTTCCACTTGGATGACGTCACTCACAAGACGCTTCCCATCTTCAAACGCAATCACTGCCAATGGAATCTCGTTTTCCTCAATTGTGGTGACTTTTTCTTTCATTTGACATGATTGGGATTCCGATTTGAATGCTCTCGCTGACTTGTTTCCTTGGGTTTGAGCAACTTTACTGACATTATCGTGAGATGTCAACTTCCGGTGGAGTCGCCTTTCAAAGGGGGAGGGGCCATAGGCATCTTATAGGGCTAATTAGCAAGGAATTAGCAACAGTTCTGCTCGTCAAATCTTAACTCGTTAGTGTTATAATAATATTTCATTATTAGATTACTAGTCAGCCATTTTGCCACCTGCTGTCGACTGAAAGTGACATCACAGTGCCGATGGGCTCGGATGACAACCAATCACGGCTCACCTGGTTTCTGGGGTTGGTGATGTGACGTTCGCAAGCTGAGCCCTGTGGCACTGTGATGTCATTTTCAGTCGACAGCAGGTGGCAAAATGGCCGCCCCTTGTGACGGATAATAACGGATGAATATTGTTATGACATTTGTGGGGACACATAAAACATTATTGTAAAGAGCATTTTTGACTTGACTTTCCCTAAAAAAATAAAAAAATGTTTGTGATTCAGATTTGGGTGTTTAAATGTACAACAGTTTGATTCGATTCAATGGGATTAGAATTTAATCCGAACGGCTCAATTTGAGAGGTGACATGATGCAATGAGTTTATCGTTGTCATTTTACAAATATGATTGGGCTCGCCTGTACTTTAAATGTGGCATTTCCATCTCAGTAAAAGACAATTCGAGACATATCTCAGTATATTTTCAAGTGAAACGATTTGATTGTACACTCATAGCTCTCAGTCAAAACTGATTTTCCGATTCACATCACTTTTTTTCTTACACACCCCATCTTATAGTGTCAAAAATGATTGTACTTCAAATACATTTTTATCAGTGGTCTTATTGAATAATCCATCAAATTATCAAAGGACTAATTTATACATATACAACCGTATTATTGTAGCAGTGTGCTAACTAAACCAACTCATGCAAATGAAATGCACTGCTACCCCCCCCCCCCCCCCCCCCCTTTTTTTTTTTTTTTTTTTTTTGGTGCTCTTGCTCCTCTCTTGATAAGAATCAGTGCCTGGGAGTATTTGGTCAATTATCAAAGCATGGCCATGCGGGCATCATCAATCATGAGGGGAGATTGAAGCTGAAGAAGAAGAGGAGGAGGAGGACAACGAGGGGGGGTTGGGGGGTGGGGGGGGGTGTTTGAGGAGGAGGAGCAAGGAGGGCATCGTTTGCACGTGAGGACCTTCCAGGAGCTCTTTAGGCACGGGGGGCCACCTCGCTATATGCTTTTAAATATTGGGGGATGATGATGATGATGATGAAGAACTTTGAAAAAGGGACTTATAGGAGGAGCTTGTACTGTGCAGGGAGGTCAACCTGAAACAAACAAATAACCGGTTAATAAATGCAAGGTGACAACAGTTACGTTGGCATACTAGGAGGGTGGTGGAAAAGGGGGGGGGGGGGGGGGCTCTGGTGTGGGTGTGGGAAGTGCAAAGGATCGCAAGCAAGGCTTTGACAAACGGCTGCGTGGACATTTCAAGCAGCAATTCCCCGGGAAGGAACACGCACACGCACACAGACAGAAAAGAAAAGAAAAGAGAGAAAAAAAAAGAGAGAGCGAAAAACACAAGCAGCGTGGACGAGCCAAACTCCACTCTGACAATTTTGACACTAAAATCAACACTAATGTTGGATTACACCGGTAAGTCATATTTTTTGCATGCTCTTTTTATGTAAAAAAAAAAAAGGCAATATATGTACATTTATCGAAATAAAAAAAATATTAAAATTATACAGCACGTCGTGTTTTTTTCCTCGCGTGGATTTAAAGTAGGAATAGCGTGTGCGTATTCTTTTTTTTTTTTTTTTTGTTTTTTTTTGTTTTTTAAGGCCCCCTATAGCAGAGTGATGTGAGCAGGCAAAAGAGCGTGTGAAAACACTGGAGGTTAATTACGCGTGTCCAATGTAAGGCTCTCGCGCGCGCACGCGCACACACACGCACGCACACACACAAATCTAACACTAAATAAATGAATAAATAAATAAATCGTTTTAAATCGTGCGTTTTGTTAAAATTGTAATTTAAAAAAAATTATTAAACTATTATACGCAAATGTGGCTTTTAATTAATTTATTTGTATTTGTATACAACTTCTGTATTTGTTTCAACAATTAAACTCATTGTGTAAATATGGCAATTTATTTGAACACATAAACAGCATGCAAATGTTGATATTTATTTGACTCAATAATTTAAAACAAAAAATGGATATGTTCCACCGTCTCACATGCCTTTTAATAAATGTAACGAAGGCACAAGTGTGGATATTTATGTAGATTTTCACGAAAATAAAACAATTTAGGTTATAATATAGAAATGTGACATTTATTGTCATTTGTAATTAAATAAAAAAAATTACAGTGATTTGAGAAAAATCAGCAAGAATAAATAAATGTTTTTACAATCTTGTAATCTGACTGTTTTTTTTTTGTTTTTTTGTTTTTACATTTACGATGAACAAACAATCTTTACACATTTCATCTTAATAATCACTTTATCGTCCACGCATTCAATTTGCCCTCCCACGTCGAACGACTCGTTAATGCGATGTTCAAAAGTGGCAACATTAAAAAGTGCACGCGAGCGGTTCCGAAGGGTAATTTTCTCCACTTCTGTGTGTATAAATAGTGGACGGAACCATCGGACGCCATTAACGGACGCTAACGTTTCATCTGCTGGTGTCAAATGGAGGTCAACGGAGGGTTAAAGCTCTCCGTGTCCGCGTGTGGGGACGTGGCCAGCTGCGTTTTTGGACTCATCACATGCAGGGGGGGGTGGGGGGGGGGGTCCATTTCAAGAAAAACATGAGTGGGACAATCAGCAGGCTTAAAGATCCTGAAGAGATGGTATAGTCCACCCCACTCGAACCCAACAATTGTTGACGGTCGAAAACTTCAACATTTTGAAACTATTTATACCTTACTGTAAAAATGTATTAAAACTTTGGGTGAACTCAACTTAAAGAGAAGTAAAATCAGTTCAATATCCTTTATTGTTTTGAAGCAAACAACTTGCTAATTATAAATTGTTGCCATAAATATTCATAATTATATGTTTAATAAGTTCTTCTGAACAAATACAAATCCTGTTGTTGACCCAATTTAAAAGTAAAAATGTTCAGTTGGTTTGGAACTTCCGTCCTGTATTTTGCACATTGGAGAAATATAGAAAAGTCACTTTAAATTCACCGAATCTCCTCTAATTCAAATTCTCTCGTTGCCATAAATTCCATATTTGGTTAAAGAAACATTTATGTAAAACGTCCACATCAATAATGAGTTCTCAACTAACTGTTCAGCTCTTTACAAACACTATATAATGAAATGTAAAGAAGAAATGCAAATTCACTTAACAACCAATTCAAACTGTTCAGCTCATTTGGAACACCTGTGTCATATTTTCACAATTCTTTTAACTTTTCCATGCACAACTTCGAAAAACTGATTAATGTAACAAATTCACTCCAATTTTCAGACGACTCAAACCAACATAGGAATCTTCAACATTATCCCAATGTCAGCTCTCACATTATTTTATAACATAAAATATAATAATTAAAGAACCACTTCAAACCAGTGTTCACCAATCAGAAAATCTCTGCTTTCGAAAAAAAAAATCCAATGCAGATTATTCCCAAATTAATAAAGAAATTGGGCCTATGCTCGCATTCATCATCTTTTACCACATTTCTTCCATTCTAATTATTTCCTCAGCGTTTGTGCATGAATTGCATCGTCTAGTATATAGTTAATAATACATCTTCAGTCCCCCCCCCACAAACCGAAAGTATTTAGCAGTGCACCTGAACTCCAGGCGACCCCCGCCGGTGCAATGTGACGACGTGGTTTCAAAAAAGGCAAATACTTGTAAAAGTTTCGCGACTCGCTGTCAATTCTCTCTGCGCCAAAAGCCGCGGTTTGGCCCCCCTCCTTCCTCGCAGCAGCAGGAGGAGGAGGAGGCGCTGCCGGTTGAACACAGTTAGGTGGCCCTTTGGCGACACCTAGCGGCGCATCGGTACACCGTTCAAGCGCTGCTCAGCAACGAGGCAAAGGCCTTAAAATGAAACAAATGTGGGAAAAAAATAAACTCGATGTGGAAATAAAGACACTCATTCAAAAGTAGAGTCATGTTAAAATTCCGATTAATGTGAAGTGTTGACGGAACGTTTGTTTTTATGAAAATAAATGGAAATAAACATAAAAACAACAAGCCAGCCAATATGGATGTACACATGCTGAAAGATAATCATTTTAACATTATAATTTATGTAAAATCACAAGCAGCACATTACATGACAAATTGCTCTTTTTTTTTCTTCTCACATTAAAATGACTGAATGAGTTTAAAACATGAATTGAAATAACTCATGTTGGCCACAATTCATTCTTTGTGTGTAAGATGTATGCACAAAATGGATGCACATACTCACCATTTTGTTTGTTTGACTTTTGTTTGTTTAAGGTTTTAATTTAAATATGTTTAAAATTGGGGTTATAAAAGTGCAACACAGAGCTGTTTCTAATATTTTGAGTACACCCTTTAAAAAACAGCTGGGTTAAAAAAAATATATAAAAAAAATGGACCAACTGTTACTTGGGTCAACTTGACCCAATTTATTATTATTATTATTATTATTATTATTATTATTATTATTATTATTATTATTATTATTATTATTATTACTGGATTGTGCAAATGGATTTGTGCAAAAACAAAATGTAAAACGTTGGGTGACATTGACCCAATTGGCCCTTTTGACCCAAAATTGGGTTATTTTTGACCCAACTGTTTGTAATTTTTCCATTGTAGGTGAAGTGTGCATGTGCAACACTTAAAATAAATAAATAAATAAATAAATAAAGGGTAAAAAAATGGCCTAGTCCAACTTGACTCAAAAAAATAAAAAAATAAAAAAAATAAAATAAAAAATAAAATAAAAATGGGTTGGGTCAAGCCGACGTAAGTAGTGGATCGGTCCATTTTGGACCCTAATTGTTTTTTTTTTGTTTTTTTTTAAACTCAACTCTTTTTAGAGCGTAGTTAAGAGCAGGTCATCAGATTAGAGCTTTAACGCCTGTGCATGTGTGTGTCCAGCAAATGCTGATTTAATGAGCTTGTGTCTTTCCCAGAATACTTCTGCAGTACAGGCGACATAATCCCACCCTAATCACGTGATCCAGCACCATACAAACAGTGCACGTACGACGACAAAATATCCCTAGGAGTGTTATTGGAGGGGTGTTGTGTGCAGCTGGGGAGCAAAAGTTGCAGGGGTGGTTGGAAATAAGGTGGGGGGGGGGTGAGTTAATAGCGGTCACCCTCTTGCTGCGCCTCTGTCGCTCATCATTTATCAGGCTTAAGGGGCTTAAACAGGCAGCAAAGGCCCACCTTTTCTTACATATCACCCCCCCCCCCCCCCCACCCCACCCCACAACCCCCCTCGGCCTCTCTTGCCTTATCTACGTTATAGGAAGTGTACACGCAAGCATGGCTGACTCTTGTTAATGCACGTTTGGAAATAGAAACATGTCTAATAAAAAGAGAGAGGGGGGGGAGGGGGGGGGTATGGGATATGGCTTTGGGCAAAAAGCAACACTTGACGCCACTCGTGCACGTGCATCTTGGATGGGAGGGTGGGACGTTATCACCGCCTAAACGGCAAGATAAGAATCAGAAGTACAGTTAGTTTGAAATATGTTCACCACACACATCACTCAAATTTCTGATTTTATTATTTGACAAAATATTCTGTTTACTATTTTTAGCTTGGCTTTATTTATTTTTTTAGATACAATCTATTGTATTTAATAATACATCACAGGTCAGGTCTCACTTTTATGATAAGATTTTTTTTTACCTTATGTAATACTTTATTCACTTAACTGTATTTTCATTTTTAATGTACATACTTTAAAGCACTTTTCAATGTCCATGATGCCAGGTTCAACTTGGGCTTCTTATTTTATTTTAATACAATTTATTTATTGCCATTATTTCATATAATTTTACGACTTGACTATTGTATTCTATTAACATTATCTCTTTGTTTCGTTTACATTACCCGGCTATACTTATCGTCTAGATTCGTTTTTTAGTTTTGTGTACAGTATTATATTATATTGTACTTCATATTTTGTTTATTTTTTATTTAATGAAGTTTTTTCTTTAAAAAAAAATATATAATAGTTTTTTTATTTTATTAGAGTTTTTTTTAAGTTTATTTAACTTGTTTCATTGGCAAGATGTTTATCTTAATTTTAATGTATTTCTTTATTTGACTAGATTTTTAAAAATAATTTGTTCTCTCTCTCTCTCTCTCTTTTTTTTTTTTTTTTTTTTTTTACCTAATTTTAATTCATAAAGGACCCCTTAATTATTTATGTTATTTTTTGCTCTATTTTTTGGGGGGTGACTTTTTATTTTTTAAATATTTTTTATGTATTTATTTATTTATTTATTTTTTTTTGGGGGGGGGGGGGGTTCAAATACCTTTCAATGGGTTTCACTTACATGCAGATTTTCACTAAGGGTCTTGTCGCTATCCACTGTGATTAGTGGGAGTCTACTGTATTCTACTGTATTTTTATTTTACAAGAATTATTGCCTCTTAAATATGACATATTCCATTGCATTATTTTAACACATGCACCTCTGTTATTTTATTGTATTTGACCTGAATGCATTTCTTCCTATTCTACTTTCCACCAGCAGTCTTCACGTTGCTCTAATTGGCTGTCCATGAGGCCATTTTGTGTTGTAACTGCAGGTTGTGAGCTCACAGCCAGTCAGCTTGAACGCAGCTGCACACACACACACACACATACACCGTGACACATTTTGATATTCCAGTCACACAGCAGAGTAAACACTGCTCTCCTATTCAATAACCATCATTGACAAGGGTCCATATATTCACGCATAAGCCTAAACACATAAATTGTGTGTAAACAAACACCCCAAAACTCATCTCTTGCAATGAATAGTGTTGTTTAAACAACATATATTTGCATATCTATAATAGGAATACTGTAACATGCTCTTTTCTACTTCCTGGTTGCTTCTTGAATGGAATAAAATTGATTTGAAAGTATATTTCCAGGTGGCTCCTTTCTGTAAACACATGGACAACTTGGCACATATCTCCATGGCAACCATATGATCTCATCCTGACATCAGTAAAGCCATCAACTATTTGTGGAGAACAATAATGAAAGTTAAAAAAAACAAAAAACAAAGGAAGTGGGGATGGTTGGCATACTGATGATTTCTTTCCTGGTCATGATCAAGTGTTCAGGTTGGCCAGGTAATTATCCGGCCTTGTCAAGCAGAGAATGGAATATCAAAAGCGAAGCGCTGTCTTTTGGAGCCGGCTCTCATTCAGTAAAGAAGAAGATCTGAGGGCTCGGGGACCCGCCGAGAGGGAAACAGCAACGTTCCGCTTTTCCCTCCCTTGGATAAATATCGCCGACGGGATCGGCGGCGTCGGCGGCGAGGCCAAACACGGCGAGGTTGACGTGGTACACGATATTTATTTGTAGTACAATGCGGCCTGCTTGGCCATTATTAAAGGCGCTGGAGTCTCGGCAGAGTTATTTGAACAAGAAGCATTTTGCTGCAGTCCCTGAAAAGGTCAAAGTTCAGAAGTGCATGAATCTGATGCATTTGGGGGCTTGGTTCAGAAACACATTATATTTAGTGTAAGGCAGGCATTGTCAATTTATTTTACCACAAAAAAAAAAAAAAAACACACAAACAAAAAAATAAATAAATCAATACTGTACTTCGCTCTCAAATTATCATTACCAACATTAAAATTTTCTAGCATAGTAGGTCAAAGTACTCATAAAAAACGAGAGAGGTTTTGTTCATAAAAAGTATACTTAATATAAAATATATGCTGGGAGGAAAGGTGGTGCGCCAATTTGTGGCTATGTTAAAAAGATGTTGAAAGGCACTTTTTTTTTTTTTTTTTTACATTTTGTCTATTTTTGCATTATTAATAGCTAAATACATTTTGTTTTAAAAAAAAAATCAGGGGTGGTTCGGAGAGGGGGTGCTCCAACTGTTAAAATGATTTCATTTTTGGCTGAGCATTGTTTTAAATTTGTTTTATGCTATATGCAGGCAGGAAAGGGGGTGCACCAATTTTTTGGCAATGTTAAAGGGTATTGAAAGGGACTTTCATTTTATATATTTTTTCACATTTGTTCATTTTTGCATGATAAATGGCTAAACAGGTTTTGGTTGAAAAAAAATTCTGAGGTGTTTCGGGAGAGGGTGCACCAACTTTGTCGAAATGTTGAAGGGAGGTTTCAGATCATTCTGCCCTCTGTTTTGATTATGATTCAATTTTTGGCTGGTAGTGAGCATTGTTTTGAATTCTTTTTATCATATATTCTGGGATGAAAGGTGGTGTGCCATTTTTTGACAATGTTAAAAGATGCTGAAAGGCATTATTTTTTATTTTTTTTTTAGATTTGATCTATTTTTGCATGATTAATAGCTGAACAGTTTTAAGTTGTTTTTTTTCAGGTGTGTATGGAGACGGGGTGTGCCAAATCTCTCTTTGAAGGGTGTTTCTTGATTGTTTTACCCTCTGTTTTGATCATGATTTGATTATTGGCTGTTTATTAACATTATTTTGAGCTCGTTTTTTTTCTGTATGATGGGAGGAAAGGGGGGTGCACCTAATTTGTGGCAATGTTACAGGATGCTGAAATAAAACTTTTTACACCATCAATTTTTGCACAATTACTGGCTAAACTGGTTTTGCTTTAAAAATAATAATAAATCAGGTGTATATAGAGGTGGTGTGCAAAATCTATCAAGATGTTGAAAGGCATTTTTAAAATTATTTTCTCATATTTTTTTTTCTTTTTTCATTGTTATTGCCCATGAACTGCTTTTTTTCCCCACTTTTTTTTTTTTTTTTTTTTAAAGCGTTGGCGCACCACCACTGTGACAGGTCACAATTGCAAAACAATATCCAGGGGACGCTCATCCTGCTCCCCTCACATGTCGACAAGCGTCGTCGTGGGATTGGTGCACCTGTAATGGGACTTGCCACGCGTAAACGCAAGTTAAATAGACGACAATGTGCTGCAATAAATAAAATGCTCTTTGTATGCTCCGAGGCGAAATGGCGACGACGATGTTTGAGCGTTTAATGCTATAAACACACAAGCTTCCCTCCCTCTGGCACGCGCACGCCCTGTAAATATTCATAGAGAGGCAGAATGGGCTATTATTAATTATTAAGCACAGCCAAGACGCACCATTCTTCATCTATTATTATTTTTATTTTAGTATATATGCTGCACTTTTCTATGGGTGCTGGAAATACATTAAATTCTCGATGGGGTCCATATCATTCATTCTCCTGGGGCCCTAACATCTCCACGACCAATGTAAATCTTTTAGTTATTTCTTGTGCGTATACACATATACACACAGAGGAACTTTTCAGGTGAACGTCAAATTCCCGCCGCTCTTTCCTGCGGTTAGTGGTCCCTGACAGACTGTCACTTCCCCCCACTGCCCCCGTGGAAGTGGAGAGGGGCCCACCAGCGTGAGGCGGTTAGGAGGTCCGCGCCGGATCCTTGCACACTCCGACTATTTGACAAGTTGGGAGAGAAGTGGGCCTGTGTGAGTGGTAAATGGTGAAAGAGTGCATCTCAATGCGCGGTATGGACACAGGGGGTGTTGTGTGGTAAATCTGTCCAACACACTGTTTATCTTCGCACAGGCAATTCATGTCCATGCGTTCAGGAACAGTCTGATGGATTCCAGCTACATCAGAAGCCAACCGTCATGGAAGTAAGGAAGGAAAATCGCAATGCGGAGGCATCAAATGCACTCCCATCACACCTCATGTCAGCATGTGCGTAATGAGCTTTCTTTGTATAGTATTTCCAGAGGTGGGCACTTACGTCACTGATGGATGCCTACCTTTCAGAGAGCCCAAAAATGCAGAAGAACTTGCCGAAAGGTGGGTCTGAAGTAACCCCAACCCGTCAATGACAGGCCGATGTAACGCCAATTTTGCCCAGCTCTGATTATTTCTTCAAAATGTGATGCCACACGATTGGCGCACCACTTCTACCTCGCGCACACCCAAAACAAAATTAAACCAAACGCTCATTTATAGACAAAAATCAATGATCAGTGATCATGATCAACTTATGTGACAAGAGAGAGGGGGAAAAAACGGTTGGTGCACCCCCGTCTCCCTTACACACCCGGAAATAAGTTTAAAACGTCTTTTATAGCCATTATTCATGTAAACTAGATCAATACACAAAATAAAATGATTTTTTAAATGATCGTGACAGAATTGTTGGTGCACCCCCTCTCCCCCATATGCACCCTAAAAAAAAAGTCTAAACAAAGCATGGTTATAGCCACTACAAAATCCTACTAAACCCTTGAGAAAAAAGCTAGGTCTGATGTTCATCATTTTGCATTGACGTCGGGCCAAATCAAAAGAGGCATTTGTCATACGATACCCCCCCGACCTCACACACATACACTATTCATTTTGAATCTTGAGCGGAATAGAATTAACAATTTCCCCCAGCTGATTTGGCCCTTTTAAAACCCTCATTACACACAAGCATTGTATATATTAGCAATCCCTCGGAGGAATGTGGAACAAGGAATCTCACGCTCGTCTTATCATGGCCACATTGTAATATTATAATCAATTAGCACGGATGAGCTAATTGTCCAATCTCTCACTTGCTAATTATCCACGGAAATATAAATGGGACAAACTAATGCTCCATTTTTTTTAAAATTGAATATAAAAGGATGCTTGATTTGAGCTGGTGCGTTTGTGTTTCAAACAGCGGCTCGTCAATATGTATGAGGACACATCAAAGAGTGGAGATGTAGAAAAAAAACAAAAAAAAAACGGGGCCGGCACTGAATGCAGTTTCCGATCCAGAATATGCAAATGAGGTAGTTATCAGTGAGTTGTTGTGTTTGCGTAACTTTTTAAAATCGTTATTGTGCCACTTATGCGCAGCCTCGGAAACACACGGTCCTTTGGGATGTTTGATTTTCGAGATGTTCATAAATGGGTTGCGTTTCAACGCGTTTTGACGACAAATTGCAGCAGCGTAAGTGCATCGAAATGTATGCAGAGTGAATGCCAACATGTTATAAGCATACAGTACTTATGAAGTCCATATTCTATAGCAATAGCGCTAATCAGGGTCTTTAGTGAGATGGTGCCCATCCCAGTGGTACAACCTGGACTAGTCACCAGCCAATGGTTGCGCCAATTACTGCATTTTCTCCAGTATGAACTAGCTTAGCGCTAGCTAAGATTAGGCTAATAGCGACGCAGATGGGTTTAAAATGGGACCAAAGAGAAAAACATCATTTGTTCTGCAGTTTCTCAGCGTAATGCTGCGTTCTCACCAAAAGCGAGGGACGGCGATTCGGCGGCGCGTTTGCATTGTAGTCAATGAAGTTCGCGCGCAACGGAACGAAAGTGCGGAGGGCGTCGCGGAGGACGCGTTTCGCGCGTTGGGACGCGGTGCGCGGCAGCGAAAATCCGCACATTCGCGACGAAAATCGAAAAAGTCGAAGTTCAAAAAATTGAACTTTTTTCGCGTTTCGCCTCGCGGTAGCCAATCGGCTTCGAGTACGGGCCACGTCACACATAGCGTCCTCTCTATAGTCACCCCCGAGCGCAACAACACGGCCAGCCGTGACAGAATGATGATCAAGAAAGTGCTGGTAAGTCTGTTTACTTGCTTTTGAACTGTATCGAGTTAGCAGCAGTGCTTATTATTAACGCCAAAGCTATTTTTAGCTCAAATGCCGGCCGCCCGATTGCCACTAAAAAAGCAAAAGTGCTACCATGTACCTCAAAAAAGGAGAAAATAGTGCCACAGCTGTTTTGTCCCAGGAAAGAAGTGAAAGTAGTTGGCGGCGCTCACTTTTTGTTGACTCGCTAAAGTGCTCCACTTCCTTGTTCACCAAGGGACACGCCTCCTCCGCTCCGGTGAGTACGAAAGCGCGAATGAGCAGCAACCGTTCCAAAAACACTCACAAAAACGCTCGCGAATGAAGCGTTCCAGTTCGCCTTTTCGGATTTGGTGAGAATGTAGCATAAGAGTTAGTTATTTTAAACTAAAAAGGCGCCGATGTGTGCTGCACTTCGATACGTCTACATGAGATAACTGAATATGGTTTTGTGAACATAATGATCAAGATAAAGCTATACAAGTGCACATCATTTACCATTTTGACTGGCTTGGAGAAATCAGGTTTCCACTCATCAAGTTCATTGTTTGCTGTTGTTTATTTTGCCCATAGTAATAAAGGAAATACACCCAAATGGCCATCTCTAATGCAGACAATAACCAAAAAAGTGCATCCTAGCAACGCTCTCGCTTGTTTAAGTTTCCAGGCAGTCGTTCCCAGCTGGTGGCTGCAACTCTCCAAGAGAAACGAGACACAATGGGCCCAGTGTGCCTCTCCGCAACGCTAATATTTGTCACTTTTTATCCCCGCACCCCCACACGCGCGCGCGTACTGTCCAGTGGGAGGGAGGAAAAGTCACCCACTCACAACAACGAGCTTTTGTTGCCCGCGGGAGTTTGAAAATCAAAATTTCGCCTCCTTCTTTGTTCCGAGCTGCTGTCAAAAAATTTCCACCTGCCTCCGTGGTGGAGAAAATATATCCCGCATTCTGCTCTAATATTCACTGCTTGTTAATTATTAAAGGTATGTATTTGAATTATAAATATACTAGTTATACAGACGTAGGCAAAGCAGGCATATAGCCCCGGGCTAAATCCCTCCATTAGCCATTATTTTCCAGTGTGCTGTCTCCATATGCCTGCCTACTGTTCCGATGTCATATCCAAAAACACCCAGGCATTCCTTTGTACTCGGCCACCCCCCACCCGCTTTGACCACCCCCCAAAAAAATCCCCCCTCCATACATACATGTGCGGCGGCTTTTTGAAGTGGGATGTCACACTTGTCTTAAATATAATGAATCGCTCTCTGCAAGGCATCCCCCGGATCCCAAAAACTCTCCCTGCCTCGCCCTCCCATGTTTTGCAGCCTTCCGACGTGTCACAAATCATCCGGCGAGGAGGCCTCGCCACTAAATCATTAACATTGTCAGAAATGACTGGGAAGAGGAGAACAACCCCCCCCCACCCCACCCCAACCCACCAGCAACATGCGGCGGAGGCACGTGCGACGGGAACGTCGGATGGTAAACAAAAGAGACGCAGCCTTGAACCTGCTTCCCCTTTGTGTTTCCATCGCCTCCTCCTCGGGATTTCTGAGCAACAAGAAAGAAGTGAGGAAAAGTAAATAAGCTGTCAAAAAAAAAAAGTTGAATAAGTCACCATAAATCTTTTTTTTTTTTTTTTTTTTTTTTTTTTAAAGCAAATTCTGCAATGGATTATGTTTCTGGGACATTTCAGTTTCTGACATCGATGTGTCTACTGGTAGAGGAATAGTCCAATACATACTATAAAGTGTCACCACAATCTAGTTCCACGATAGTCCCATGTTGAGTACAAACTATCGCCATTGTGATCCAACTGTACATTAAGTTTTAAGTACAATTTCAACACATGCAACTGTGGCTAGCCGGATTTAGGCAGCGCAGACAAATCCCAGAAGATAGTTTAGGTTTTTTTGTTTTGTTTTGTTTCTGGGAATGTTTTGTTGGTGCGGACGAGTGTTGGTGACGTTTGGTTTTGCAAACCTTTTGTTTGTTTTATGGTTTGCAGTTTAGGTAGAATGAAAAGCATACAACAACTAACCAGTTGCTAGCTAGCAACTAGCTAGCGAGCAAAGCAGTCTGTATCTTGGACTCAAACATATGACAGTAGTCACAAGCAATCACAATTAAAGTATTTTTTTTCCTTTTTTCTTGTCTTTCTTGTCTTTCTTTCTTTCTTTCTTTCTTTCTTTCTTTCTTTCTTTCTTTCTTTCTTTCTTTCTTTCTTTTTTAAAGCTGGTTACTACCAGCACCAGCTGAGAGTCCTATTCACCTAATTGGAGTATAAACAAAAGCAGAGCATAGAAACATACCAAAACAAAGGCAAAAAGCGACAAAAGCACCAAGCAAAAACAAAAAATTATCATTTAGACGCTGGCTGAGGTAAGGTATATATATATATTTTTTTTTTCTTGACAATGAAAGTTTCAGTAGCCATTGAAACAAAATGGTAGACTGCAGACACAACCCAGGTCTACTGAGCAGTGACATGATGACATCAGGCAAAATCATTGCACAGTGTATAAATAACAATATATATGACATCCAGATAGTTCGAGTGTGGAGGCACCGAATCGGAATCCTCCCGTTGTTGCCCGCAACGCAAGCTCCCTCGCCATCAATGCTATAGCCCCACTTAAATCTTCACCCACCTATGCCATCATCCATCAAAAGCATAACTAATTTTTCCTTCAATTTCCACCGCTCTCTGAAGAATCTAAAGGATGATGGATGGTGGACGGCAGCAAAGCGCACTGGTACTGTTTTTAACCTTGCTCAAGTCATTAATCCGCTTTATACCCATGAAGGTAGTAAAGGAGACAATGAATTAGTCATTAAAGCGCAGGTCAGTTTATTAGAATTCCTGATTGAACTGTAAAACGACTTCTCCCGGGCTGCCGGGCTAAACGGAGGAATCTGCAAAATCACCGAATTAAGGGGAAAAAAAGGAGCTGAGGGAAGCAGTCGGAGGGATCGAGAGTTAAGAAGAAGCAGCGAACAGAATAAAGTCGATGGATGGATGGAATTGAACAGGAAGTCCGCCATTTTGAATTCCAGGGCTTCGACGCATGGAGACGTGATATTAACAGTGTTAATCTGTTACATTTAGCTGAGTAACTTTTAGGATAAAAATTTGGCGTAAACGCAAAAGCAATTGCCATTTTCCCAATTTAATGACAATAACTAACTGAAAAATGTATGATTATAGTCGACCAGAATTAGGGATGTTCGATACCACTTTTTTTCAGACCGATACCGATACTCAGACCCTCAGTGTTCACCGATACAGATACCAACTGCCGATACCAGTAGTACATTTTGACAAATAAAAAAAAAATCACTAAAAGATATTTTTAAACAATATATTTACTTCAAATTTGACCAAAAAAAACCATCACAGTCACTCTTCAATAGTGTTGTTCCGATACTCTTTTTTTGGCTCCCGATACCGATACCGATACCCAGCTTTGCAGTATCGGCCGATACCGATACCATACCGATACTTACGTTTTTTTTTTCCCTCAACATGAAAAAGCTGTCCTGCCATTGGTTCAGAGCATTCAAGGGCCAATAGGATATCTTAGATCGGCATGCAGTGAACATGTCACATATCAGTGAATGTCGTGCACGAGCAAGACACAAGATGCTGCATCCAAAATCCTATATTAGCGTTGGAATTAATGGTATCGGCATGTTACTTGTGAGTAGTCACCGATACCGATACCACTGTTTTAATGCAGTATCGGCACCTCTGCCGATACCAGTATCGGTATCGGAACAACACTACTCTTCAATAGTCTTAAAGCTCAAAATAAAACACAAAAATGCTCTTTTAGTTTAAGATTCACAATTTTGAAGTATTTCCAAACCGGTGAAGTTTTGGTGAAAAACTGCTGCAAGCTCACACCAGTTACAGGCAAGGAGGACTCACTTAACGTCTTACCCCTCTGACATCGGTCGCTTGTACTCGTCTGCGTCACGGGTACTCGAGTACTTGAAAAAAAGGCTGGTATCGGCCCGATACCGATACCTGGTATCGGTACTCACCCATCCCTAACCAGAATGTATTCCACTGGCATGCCATTTATCATTTAAAAGTTGATTACAACTGAACTGTACTTGTCCAATATACTGTCCTGGACTTTAAAAAAAAAAAAAAAAAAAGTTTCCTTGTGCATGAAATGCACTTTAGAAATAAACATAACCATTTCATCCATCTTGCTGCCATGGAAAACCAGGATATAATAATGGACTTACCATTACCACTATTAGCCATAACTGTGAGACATGTAAACATCAAGTGACTCAATGAAATACTGATTCGGTGGCCTCCATAGACGCAAACAGAAGAGTGTTTATTCATGTCAACAAGGTGGAATATGAAGAAAGGAAACGTGGCAGTTATCACTATGCATCACTTATCCTTTCATACCGCAGCTTGAATGGCGTGAGTTTGCCGGGTAACTGAGAGTGTGCTTTTAAAAGCTGACCTACCAGGAAGGCCATCCATCACGCTGGACAGACAGCCTGGTGTGGCTGTAAATCTGACATGTTTTGTCTATGGCACGACGGTTGGGAAAAACTGGGAAAAAAAATCCATGCCAGGTGCTTTTTTTTTTTTTTTTTTTTTTCACCGTCCTGTGGCGAGCTCGTGTTTCCGCTCTGAGGGTCGTCGGTGTTTTTTCCCTAACTAAGATGTGCTCTTGATTTGCAAATCTGCTTGTGTTAGATATTGATGTATTCTGTTTACATGATGGCGACAATGAACACATGAATCCTTGGCTCTCCCTCCAAAACCAGCACAGCCGCTCTCAGATTCTAATGAGTGGAAATGCTTATGAGGGAATGTGTTTCTGATGATTAATGCCCACTGACAACATGTCTTCTCCTGGGGAGGAGCTTTGCAGTGGTACCCCCCCCAACCCTCCCACCTCTTAGAAGTCGACACCCCACAGTGAGAGGAATAATCTAAAGATGCTTCCACGGATCAGATGAACAAACCGAACGATTTTCTGTAGTCCCGATTAGGGACACGGGTGAGCTCGACTCGAGTGTCTTCCAGATTATTTTGGACGGGTTGGCAATCAATTTAGGGAATTGAATGGCAACAACAACAACCATTCACATTAACACCTATGGACAATTTAGAGCAGGAGATTCCAAACACATCCAGAAAATTCCAAGGATGTCAGGGTCACCTGGACATTTTTAACTTACATTTAATAAACCACAATAACTATACTGGTTATACATATATGATTATATATAACATAAACATACAATGATAGGCCTCCGCTAAGGCTGGTTAGCATCCGATTATTCAACTTCATGTCAGAGACCGTCGGAAAATTGGGACAAATCTCATAACCTTGACATGATTCTGCAGTAACCATGTCAGAGTGATTTTAAGATAATGCAAACAGATCACAGAGCATAGCTCAACGACCACATTGACTATAATATTAAGAATTGATTAAGAATTGGAAAGCTGGCTAGCTCCCGAGCATTCAAAAGCCAAACAACAATGTTCCTATTATCTACATATGTTGCTTGCCTCGTTTGTAAAGCTGGCTAAGATCACAAGAATCGAATATGCAATGGACGAACAGAAGCATAGCCTAATATGTGAATGCTGAAAGCACACATTCCTATTTTTCTTCCGCCCATTGTATTTGACCTGCATCTACTCTCACATAATTCATCCAATTCACACCATTACAATTTTAACATATTTCATAAAATCATGCCCTGCATGCTATTATTTTTCTTATTCCAAATATTCACAGTTTTCCCAAAATTCAACATTTTCAACCAAAAAAAATCCCCATTCTTTACCAATGGGACATTCAACATAAAATATTCACATTGCTCCTCTTTGCAATTAAAAAAAAAATATTCAGCTCATTAAACTCACTTTAGGAAAAATTTTCAATTTACCAAATATTCCCACTGACCAAAAATTCACCACTAAAATTCCCACGAAAACTCCTCATACATTCCTCATGGGGTATTCAACAAAACAGGTTCACATCATCGTTCCCTTTTGAAATTCAAAATATTCCGTCCATTTAATTCATTTTGATATCGATTTTCAACACGCCAACAATTTCCACGGCCCACAAAAATATTCCACATTCATTCCCTTTCCACATAATTTAATATCATTCCGTATTGTTCATCAAAAGAACTGTTTGGTGTACTAAGGTGTGCCTATTGATTTTTTGAGCAATTAAAATGTTCAAACCTGGATGACCACAAACTGCTCTAATTTGGGATTTTGGTTTTGGAGTAGTACTAATTGTTATTACTGTATTTGGTTAAAAAAAAAAAGTGTGGCAATGTGGCTTTTGAATACCATACTTACTTACTTTTGACCAATTTGCCAACGAATCTCCTTGGTGGACGTACTGTAACTAGTGTGTACAAATGTAGCGGAGGATCAAGCAAAGGATTCAATTAAAAGCCTGATTCAATATCCCCCATGTGACTACTGTGAATTAAAGTACTTGCAATGCTAGGGTAATTGTTTAAAAAGATTGTTGGAGGAGCTTCAGCATTGCTCCAATCAGGTCATGTAATAGCCAAGATGTGTCATCTGTACAGTAGCAAGTGATGAGTTTTAACGAGCCAGAAACTATCCGTCTTTATTCACCGCGGCTCTGCATTGTCTGTAAATGGCATTGCGCAAGAGCCGAAACCCCTTCCCTTTGATTTGCAAGGCTCTAATGTGCCATTATTCCGCTGAGTTCTACCTAACGACCCAAACCCGGAGCCAGCACTCCGCCAGATGAGAGCCCACTGGGCCAATGAGCTCGGACAAAACGTTCTTGATTGCCAGAGTTTAGCGCCAATGAGCCTGGAATAACAAGGAGCATATTGTAGCATTGATTTGGCGGCCATGCTAACGGGCCCTCGTCGCGCGCTCAACGACTGAGTTAATGACGTTCTAACGACCTGGCAGAGCAGGTGACCGTATGGACGGGAGGGGAAACAGCAACAGAGCAGAACGACTGGATACTTTCAATTACATACTGTACGTAAAACTAGACTGAAAAATAGCACTGTAAACTATGTCCGTAGCAAAGCAAGCATAGCATTCCTTCCTAAAAAAATACTTGAGTACAGTGGAACCTCTACTTACGAACGTCTCTTCATACGAAATTTTCGAGTTACGAAACGCCTCAACGGGAAAATATTGCCTCTTGTTACGAAAGAAATTTCTAGAAACGAAAGGTAAAAATACATTACCGAACGCAACATACTTTCGGGTATGGCTATTTCCTACCATAGGTATCTATGAGCGTATACTAGATCGGTGTTTGTGCATGTTTCTGGCATCCCATTGGCTAAGAGGTACCTTTACCATAGGTATCTATGAGCCTAGATACTAGATCGGTGTCTATACAGCGTCCTCATCATTCATCCCGCGGCCCATGAAGTGTTCCGATAGTTTTTCGTAAATGTATGAACTAACGGCCAACGAATTTGTGCAAAAATTCTAACTATTGGTGATTGATGACGGCACAGTAAGTTTTTAATTGCGACGAGACGGGCCTTTTTAAAAAAAAAAAAAGATGCCTCGCCATACCGGAAATTTCCATGAAGTTTCAGAATTTGTTTAAAAGAATCGCCCAGAAAAAGTGTTCACCAGTCGGGCGTTTGCTCACTAAGATGATGTTTGCCTTGGACATTAACGAAGGATTGTTTAAAAAAAAAAAAAGAAAACATCCATGGATAAGTTCTTTACAAAACACCAGGCAAAAAAAAAAACAACAACAACACTTCTAAGAGAGGAGAACATGAACCAAAGAGGGCAAAAAACGATGACGACAAGCAGTTAAAAAGGTAAATGACCATCATTTTTATTCTGTTTTTTACATTATGTGCAATTCTCATTTATTGTGCAATAATCTAATTGTAACATGTATTTGTTCCATGTTTTGATGCATTTTTATGCTTTCTAAAACATTTATGTCTGAATTCTGGGAGGCTTGGAACGGATTAGGGCATTTACATGGAAACTGCGTCTCTACTTACAAACTTTTCTACTTAAGAACTATCTTCCAGAACCAATTAATTTTGTAAGTAGAGGTACCACTGTATAAGTAAAAAAGTACAATACACTGACACTACCTATGGGCATCATCATTCTTACCAAGCATCGCTGTCAATATTATGAGTGGTAAGGCATTAGTTAACTCGACAGTATGCATTAAAAGCGCTTTGAGACTCCCACTAATTGCATGTGACTTTTATCAAGCATGGAAAATCAATTGGTGGCAATTTCCGCCATGAAGACACCTCGTCAGCTTGTCCCCGCCAGATGCCAGTGGCAAATGAGAGAGAGAAAAGAGCACAAAATAATTTCATGATCGAGATCTGACAAAAAAAAAGAGAAACCATGGCATAGCTACTGTGCATTTGTTTGTTTTGAACAGCAACGTGACATCAGTCACAGAGATGTGTCTGTGATGTGTGTCAGGAAGACAGTAAAATGTGCATACATGAGTGATTACACATATGTAAATGGTGATATCATATACATTTGCCATCATCGATATCACAATTGAATGAGCTTTTAACACAATAGATACAAACACAACGATAAACACACAGTGACACCTCAAAATGTTAACTAAAAACAATTTCTGTTTTTCATTTCAGGTTTGTCAATACAATCAGATATGGTACACATTCTTATAGTGTGGGATGAGGCACTCATGCAGATTACCCAACTACGGCACGGGCAGCCATTTTAGCCAGGGCCAAAAAACAAACAGAAATAGTGAAAAACAGTTGAACACTATATAGCCACAATCAGTAGCCAACAACACACTTCTCAATCTCTTCACACACTTTCAAAAAAATATCTTCAAACATGTAATGACATATGGGATGAATAAAATAGCTAGCTAGCTAGCTTGCCAGCTAGCCATTTAGCTAGCTATTTATATATTGACCCTCTGACAAAAGCAAATAGCTAGCTATCTAGCTAGCTATCGAGCTAGCTATTTATCTCTTGACAAACTGACAAAAGCGAATAGCTAGCCAACATGTTTGCTAGCCAGAAGCTGATCTGAACCGTCCTTACATAAATACCTAAAACAGACTACTATTGTACCATTCCAATCTTAATCTCTCACGTAGCTATGCTTGTATTATGAGGGTTCTCTACTTTATCAAGCTCCACCCATACAATAAAGCTTGATATCCATACATGTGTCTGCACGTCATTTACACAAGACAATGTCTGCCACAGCTCCAAGGGCAGGCAGCGGGGGTGCTCTCCATATCTGCCGGTGTGCGACCACCACTTAGGATCGTCTGTCCCTGTCACTAAACGCCTTGGGAGTTCAGATAATGTTCCTTAGCTGGGAGAAGACAAGTTGATGGCCGTCAAAGGGAATAAATGATGTGGGTGGAGGTGGGGGTTTTGCATTAGGGGAACCTCGGGATCCCAATCCCCAAACACGGGATGAGGAATCACTTTGTCGCCGAAGCACGGGGTCACCCATCACTGTCGAATGCATGCCTTGATTAATCCAAGGCATGGAGCAACATTACATCCCATTCAGGGAGATGCTTAATTGCCTCTGTCATCCAACGCCCTAACGGTGGGCACGAGTCCCACATAACACCCCGTCTCCAGACGCTTCCACCCCCCCATAGCAGGAATGGCGGGTTAAATGGAGACGGCGGCCAGTGTTTACATTCGCACCAGTGCGTTAATGTATGTAGATTTCATTTCTGATGAGTGATTATTTGACTGCTCATTTTGCCCCGAGATTTATGGCGCTCTCTCTATCTCGCGACTGCAGTGGCACGCTTATCTTTAATAAAAGAGATGAGGACATTAATCAGGTTTTGTCGGCGGCCCTTACGAAGACATTAAATGCATTGTACGGGGTAAGTAAACACGCTCCACGTCCTCCTCCGCCGCCGCACTCTGCGGTGAACGAGGGTGGCAAGGAGGGGAAAAACCCTCATTATATTTATCATCATTTCACATCTGCTGTTTTTGAAGCAATGTACCATGAGCCCATAAAGTGTATTACAACTGTGCATAAATTTGGCTGATTTGTGGCTGGAGTGGCTAATTCTTTGAGTACATTTTTAGAAAAACAAGCACTGAGCCCTGAAATTGCAATTCCATAACGGCTTTAAATTACTGAGTGCCGAGTCACGAACTCGTGTTATACTGGGGGAGGGGAGGCGGGGTTTATTCGAAGCACACTACCGCCGCCGCTAAGAGATGGAAACAATAAAATCTGGGATGAGTGAGCCATATACTCAAACAAAATAAAGCCAGATGGGCTGCTACATGATGACAGGAAGTAGCTATCTCATGACTGCATCTCATTGGATCCTTTGAGGATGCACTGGAGAGGAGAGAGCGTAAGTGCAACCCCCACCACCCAAGACCCTAAAAGGTGTATGGGTATGGTACAATATTGGTGCAACCATTATGTAATAACTATGTAGCGACTAGCACAAGAAGCTAATATGGGCCCTGTTTCCGAAAAAGTGTCTAACGGTTTTGACTTCTGCCTGATTGTGACATAACATAACATAACATAGAATTTCTCCTACTATGACTTTGCAGCAAGGCGTCAGTGTTCACACTTAGGTTTTTAGGCTACAACAATTCCAGTTAATATTAATGACAATAAATTGTAGCGTTTTTAAAGCAATTTCAAGGCAAACTTGTCTTTCATGTTTGCCTTGTTGATAATATGTCTCAGCAGGATTCCTCACCCTGTTTGGCACGTTCCTGGATAAACGCCCAGTTATAAACATCATCTTCACTTATCTTTTCTGCCGCGCTGTGCCTCGTTATTACAAAATCCAATAACAGCAGATTTAATATCCATAAATTGTGTTCATTACAAAGTTATAGTTAAGAAATATTGAAAGTATACCCCAAAGTGTCATTTTTATCGTAAACGAGCAGGATGATATCATGTAAAAAGGATGTGATGATATTCAAGTCTTGTCCTCCAGCATTATCTGGGAGCTCATAAAGAGATGAAATTTAATATGATGCTTTCAGTCAATTTAATTGAATTTTAATTGCCACTTTGGACAGAAGGTTTAGATCTAATCAATAAAATATTAAACTTTTGGGTCTTTTCTCATGAAAAGCAGTGCATCCAGAGTGTAGAAAATAAATAAAAACAGTATGTTTATGAGCTCCAGATGCAGTTTGAAAAGAATGTAACGGCTAAATAACACAAGGCGAACAAGCGGTGCTTCTATTAATTACGCTGGTGTGGAAGAGCAGTGGGTCACCTTCAAACGAAGGCCTGGTTATAATGTGGCAGAGCTATAAATATTTGGAAATGTCACACCTTGGGAAGACAGCGTCAGGCCAGAGCTGAGGCGATAAATCAGAGGTGGAGAAGAAAAGCTGGCTCTTTGGTATTTTAGAAATAATTACTAGTACAAAAGGGGGTAATGAATTAGGCTATACATTATGCTAAAACAGACCATTAGGAGAGGATTACTTTATTAAACACATTGCCGCTTTTTGGAATTACCCTGACTGTGTTCCACCATCTCAAATTCATAGAAACCATAGAAATCATGTCAGTTAGCTTGTAATTGCTAATTATGTAATTGATTAATTGATCATATATCGAGAATTTTGAGGTTTAGTCAAATACAGTATATAAACATTTTGTTATTCTTTAAGTTTTAGTCTGAAAAGTTAACTACCTGTGGGTACAGCCTTAAACCAGTAAATAGTAAAGGTAGACAGATTTTCTGCAGCATTTTCAGGACTTTTTTACATCAAGAGGGGAGAGAGCTGAATGTAGGCCAGTAGACCGTCCACTACCGCTACTATTGCACTCACATAGTTATAAATCAGCAGCCTTACCTAGGCTTCGCCACGGATGGAAGGAATTTATCCTTCATCCCTATAGAAAGAAGCCTGCGAGAGAAAGATGACATGGCCTATCCTTTAAGGCTCATAAAAGTCTAAATTAAATACCAAATGGGAGCACTGATGGATCGTGTCCCTGCCAAAACCCCCAGCACCGCCCACCCACTGCCTGGAACGACAGGTGCTCCTCACATGACTGGAGAGCCAGACAACTTTATTAGAGAGATGGTTCTCAGTTCACACGTGTAGGAAATGAGAGTCAAGGAAAGTGAACATAACAATGGACCATTGGTACGCACCCCCCACCATATGACTTCAAAGTGCCATTTGTCACATGCAGGAATTACAGACGACATGATGTTCTAAATCCATATTTATAAAAATCGTGATGTTTCCCATCCTCAGCGGAAGAGCCCTTCAAAAGAATTCCTGTCACCTCGTCAGAGAGACGTCGCTAAAGCTTGAGCCCTCGACAATGGTTGGCGCTATCGCAACGCGGGCTAAAACTGTACATTACCAATCATCAATTGTCGCCCTGCTTTGTATCATCCCCAAGAGAAAATCCCAATCTGCTCTTGAGCCCACGGCTGATGGACACCCCATTATTCACTGCCGCTTCCTCAACTGCGAGACAGGAGTGGGGACAGGCATAAAAAGGACGGCCTTAAGATTAATCCCCCGCTCTTTCTGCGGCTGCTTGAATCTGAATGAAATAGACGATTCACTTCCCTTAATCAAAAAGTTTTTATCATCTCCTCTCCTCCAGCAGAAGACATCGGGATAATGCTTGTTTCATTTGCTTGTCCTGTGAGTTGACACTGGGAAGGGTGACAAGAAAGGATCATTGTACTGTAACAACTGAGCACAATTGTAATGAGCCGGTTGGCATCCATCAGTAAAGCTTGTGGTGCCTACAAGTCTTGTTACTGACGTTCTCACACTGGCAAGACTCGTTATTGACATTCTCACGCTGGCAAGACAAGGTACTATTTCTGGTAAGAACAGACGTGTCTGAGTGTCCACTTGGCTGCGACAGTCTATTTCCCTTTTACCCTTCGTCTCTTTTTGAACTTTGTTTGGAGTGTCCCACTGAATGACAGAACAGTTTCCTGCAAACATCCCAAAACAAACCAAGCCAGTGCTAAAACTATGGAGCAAAAATTGTGGCCACAGCGAAATTCAAGCAGGAAGAACCCAACATCAGAATTACTAATTTGATTGGATAAAGTAATAAGACAAACTCCCAAAGTAATGGAAGGATAGATCATGTGATTACTCCCAGATAAACAAATTGGTGTGGTGACCCTAGAAATGTTGTCGCTTAGATCAGTTGATCTGAAAAGTTCCATCTGAACATCTGTTCTTTTGTCTTTAATGTTCGCTATACCAACAGCAACTGACAGAAGACTGTATTTTCCCAGTTAAGACTCGATACCAGGAAAATCGACACACTGCAGTGGAGTCTTACCAACCACACACTGATGCAGAAGAAAGTCTAATGGGTCCAAAATGATTCCCTGGTAAGATAGTGTCTTAGCCATGCCCACAAAAGGGAGTGGCTTAACCTAAGCAATGTGTTGGTATGTCCAGGCACTATCTGTGTGCTAAAGAGGCCTAAATCTAACAGATCTATCTTCTCAACCTCACTTATGGTCACCTACTCTGGGTCGTGACCAAAAACTTTGTGTAGTCACCAAAACGACAAGGCAGCAGATGCAATTGTAGGATGTCTATACTCACTCTTAAGAGATCGGTTGAGGTGCTCAGTCACCCAGAAGAGAAGTAGAACCGCAGCTCGACATTGAGAGGCACTCTGGCATCTGCATTGGGCGCCTCCCTGGGGAGTTCTTCCTGGCATGTCCAATCAGTAGGAGGCCTCGGGGAAGTTAGGACACACTAAAGGTGTTCTTTGTGGAACATCTGGACATTTCAACTTAGTCCACTTCCCTCCACAACCCAGGGAATGGATGGGTCGATGCCAGGACCTTTGCTCTGAAATGTTGGAAGATCACTTTGGAATGTAACAAGGTTACAAGGTAAAGAGTTTTGAAGAAATGCAGTGAAAATAAGGGCACCTGTGGAATACCCAGTGAAGAAAGGGAGGCGAAGGGAAGATGCGTTGATCTTCTCTGGCAAGATAGTTTGATCATTAATCTTGCTATAACTGACAGTCATCTCTTACCTTGGATGTGCGGGGCAAAGTGAGATGTGATTGAGCTCTCAGTGAGCTCACAGTCATTAGGTGAGCTTTAATGTCACGCTTGCAGTCACCTGAGCCTCGCACAGCAAGACTCGCGCCGTCACGCCTCGCCTCTCATCACTTAGCAGAGGGGTGCAAATTTGTTATCACCCAGGTGTTAATGAACTGCGGGCTCGTGTGGGCCTAATGATTGTGTGCTTCCACAGAGAGAAAGTACATGGTAATATGTGGTGCTAGTTATTTCCATGGTTTTTAGAAGGCATCATCTCTCATTTCTTACCATGAAGTTGCCAAACGTGACGTGTTCTTTGTCTTTCGAGAACAGAGTTTTGAGTCCCCGTTACTGGATTCCGACCAAAGTGATTCAATGTGCAGCAGCCAAAAGACAAAGGCAGCACACAGCCCTCCACTGTGTGTGGAGGTGTGGGTGGTTTTTCAGATCACTAATTGTACAGGCCACCGGAGGACGAGAGATCCGAGTGGCAGCCTCTCTGCAAGACATAGCGAGGGAGGAGGGGAAGAGGGACGGACCCTCACTCTTGCCTTCTCTTCCACCTGTTCTTCACCCAAATTGGCAGCTGGCAGGCAAATGAATGCGGTGCGAAGTGAGCCCACTGAAGTGTAGGGGTCCTGCTGTTCGGGCAACAAAGGAACTCCGTGTGAGACATCTGCTGTTCAGTTATCAGAATACATTTAGTCACGTGCCTCCGTTTCCCCTAGCTCATTGACCCCCGGCCGTCCGACATCCACATCCTTTCTTTCGGCCTACTTCTCTCCTTTGGCTCCGTCTCTCACTTGCCCAAGCAATCACGTTCTTCCATTTGGCACTTTTATTTAAACAGCGCAAGGGCTGGCGTTTAACCCCGAAGGGTTTCCCAACGCTTGAAACCTGTGCGAAAGACCACAAGCCACCCGAGGAAGCGGCGTCTTTATGAGGCACATTCCCGCAAGCAACAAAAAAGGAAATTGAGCTTATACACCATGATTAATTAACCCTAATGAATGCAATTGTGGTGCGCCACGCTCACTTGGGCTGCAGCCAGATGGTCACTAGTTTCTCATTTTGCAGCTTTTCTGCTGCACAGTACTGGATCGACTCTACTCACCCCGTTCGTATTGCGGGGAACCGCAAACCCCATGCGGTATTGATTTCCCAGTGCGTTGTATTGACTTGTATTTATTTAAACGTTATTCACACACATATTTATTAAGTGTTAGTGAAAGACTACGGTGGATTCCGACTTACTTACAAATTTGGACCCTCATTTGACAGGGTCTATAACTCAGTCAGCCCTGCTTTCATATCTCGGTTGAGGCTACAACAACTCGTCCAGCATTTGGTGTCAGACATGAGATGGTTAGCTTAGCTACAATGCTAGCAAGGGGTCCTCATTTTACGGTGTTCCCCAACATACAAAGTTTTGAGGATGCAACAAACTAATTTGTCCAGTGGCGTAAGACTACTTCATCACGGTCAGTTACCACCATTAATCACCTAGCTGTTTTTCACTTGATTATTTTTCATATATGGCCAGGAAGTGTTTTTTCCACCAAATATTTATTGTAATTAGGACTTATAAGCGCATTAGCCATACGTTGAGTGATAGACTACGGCGTATTCCAACTTGCAAAAAACTTTGGGTCACATTGCTTTAGTAGGAACAGAAGGACCTCAGTCGTAAATCAAGGACTTCCTGTATTTAGCTCTCACTGGTAAAGAGACCAAGAAGATGTGGCAATGTAAAATCTGCTCAACCAATGAGCAATAGCACTACTTTGCGTGTCACCCACATGGTTGCAAGTCACACACACGATCTGACCAGATATGAGCGATAATATCACATAGTAGTTGGTTTTACCAAAGCACCATAAATCTTTTAATACCTCTCAAACGGGTTATCTGAGGATATCACATTTGTTACCGATCATCCCATGAAGCCTTGGACAGATCCCCATGGAAAAGTGACAGTCCAAAAACAGAACCAGTGGTGACATGATCTGCAGAGTAGACTTCCTGCCCGAGCTCACGCTATCACCGTTTACTTTCACATTTGATGCCCGTAAAGTGTGTCATCTGGTTTGCACGCTCCTCACTCGGCACCGCGTCCTCCAACATCTCCCAGTGGCGCACGCTTGCAGGAAGGTTGTACATCCAGGAAGGGACAATACACCCCCCCCCAAACCACTCGTGTACTGCGTGTAAACTAGATGACTTCCTCCAGGCAGGTGGCACATATCCAGATGTTCTCTCAATTTCCTCCACGCGTGCATGTCTGCTTATATGTATGCGCTCACGTATCGCTCGACGCACCCCCCGAGCTGGTGACCTCTCGGCTCTCCCCAACAACATCACCACTGGAGCACTTTACACCATAATGACTTGTATCGCCCCAGGCCCTGCCACATCTGTGTTCTCCCTTCCTCCATCTCTGTCTCACCGCCTTGTTCACTCTCTTTTTGACGCTCTACTTTCACGTTTTCTCATGTGTGCCATCACTCTTGAGCAGGTGCTTCCCTCTTGTTCCACAGCACAGCTACAATAAAAACATACTGTACAACCTGCTTTGCGAGGACTTGGGGACAGTATTCCCAAACTGCAATATGTATACCCAAGGGGGTAAGGCAGTGAACCTCTCTCTGTTACGTTCTGAGGTTGGATCCCAAAAGTGCAGACACAAATAAGATTTAACTCTTTATTCACATAACATCGAGAGGCGTAGAACAAACTTAACTAGACGAGAAACAACGAGAATGCATCGAGAATCACGAGACGCCATGCCCCCTCGGGCTGTGGAGATGCACCGAGGAACAGAGGTAATAATCCGACAAACACACACTTCTCGGTTTGGCATAGACAGTCCATTGATCGGATTGGCTGTGGCTAGACATGTGGGTAACAGGACTGACATGGAATTATCTGATTGGCTGTTGACCAAGTAAAGGGATTAAAGATTCTTGACATCACATAGCTTCTGACATCACATAGTGTTTTTCTAGTTGAAACCAAATGATGGTTACATCAGTTAAAAACAGACACTTGACCTCACGGTCATGACCCAAACTTAACCCAGGCATGAGCCAGTCATGACAGTAACGTCAAAGGGGCGGACCCCTAGGTTTAAACATAACCCTCACATGACCCTAGTCATGACAGTAGAGTAATGGCAGTCGGGTATGATGATTTCCGCCCACATGGGATTTTTTATTTATTTGTTTATTTATTTATTTATTTTAACAATATAAGAAGTTGATATAAGAGCATTTCCTCTAAAATAAATAAATAAAATCCACTTAACTCATCATCTTCTGTGACGGATAACCGACATTATCAATTTCCACTGCAACATGTTAAGGTTAATTTGCATGTAATTAAATATGATGCCTACTTTTCCTAGACGTTCTTGTGACTTGTTTATTATTTGTATGGTGCATGCAGGTGAGAGCGGGTGCAGTACACCCACTCCGTGTGCTTGGTTGAACTTGCAGGGATTCCCACACCAAATTCCATCCAAGAGGTGTGCAAAACTAAAAGTGTGTGGTAGAGTCTGGAATAACGATTACCATTCACATTGTTGGTGATTTGTTTTCATAGTATAACATATCATAATACAACATTTCAGCATTCATAGCAATCACGTTTTAGTATAATTATGCAATTAATAAGCATTATGCCTTTACTGGTTGTAAAAGTTTTTTTTTTTTCTTGTTTTGTTTTGTTTTGTGCACAATAGAGACTGTCAGGATGTTTAAGGAGGAAGCTGTTTTCAATGGTAGAGTAAAGGCACTTTTCACAGTTGACGTCTTTCCCCGAATGAACACTTTACAGTACAATTGTACAAAACAAATTACATATGGCACTTTATATGTCACTTGCTTTTCAAATCTGAAAATCAACTTTGTGTCAGCTTTACAGATGCCACCTCTGCTCTGCAAGAGGAGTGTCTACATGGTTTTTATCAGATATTAGCAGAAAGTTAATTACCCCCACTTTTGTGGCACAACCATTATTTTTTTCCTGAGGCTTAAAAAAATAAAAATCTATTTGAGGTGTGTCATGTTTTTTTTTTTTTTTTCAAGCCCAGTGAGCAATTAACTGTGGCACAATGACAATTATCATGTATTGCACCCTATCAAAATGCATGCTCATCTGAGATTGTACTTATTCAGAATTTACGACTTGGCAACCCTGAAATTTCTAGATTTACACACATACACACTCATATGCACACTTATCTGGACAGCCACATGCACCCCCACACACACCCCGCCACACACAGTGTCTTGTTTTCAGGTTCATTAAGTCCCAGTGTTAGCCAGAGTGGCTGACAGGATGAGGAACAGTGCAGAAATCTGCCCCTGCAGGTATCCATTCACATTATCATTTGGAGAAAGCCTTTTCTCTCCATCTCGTCAATGCCCTTGTTGCGGCTCAGGGCGAGGGGTTGGGGGGTTGGGGGGGGGGGGGGGGTTTGGCACTAATTAGAGAGACAAGGAGCGCTTGGAAATAAGTCCATTACACCCTTGCAGACCCAAAAGCTGCAAGTACCTGGAATATCTGCTAACAACCAGCATCCACTTCCTCTTGTGCTGAGGGCATTTTTTTTTAATTATTTTTTTTAATTATTTTTTTTACAACGGAGCGAACGCGATGTAAGAAATGGAGGGCTGAATCTGTCAATGACTATATATAAAAGGCTTTTTGGAAATTATCTTTCAATTAAGAACAATGTGTGCGAACTCTGCAAGTTGACTCTTGATTATTTCTGGCTTGAATGTGTGTCTGTAAAGTTTCTTACAAACAAAATGCATTGCTGTTTTTGGACCGTGAAGCGTGGACAGAAAGACAGAAGCCTCAATATTGAGGTCTAGAGAAAAACTACCCACACAGACCAGAACCTAGTGGAACACAGAGTTCAACGTAAACATGGTGAAGCTGCATTTAGCTGTTATGCTGCACACAAATGGAAGACGCTGCCAATAGAAAAGTCATGCAGGTTAAAAACTTTGCTTTTTTTTTCTTATACTTATGATTAAGGTCTTTTAAACATTTTTAAATAATGTTTTTTTTCTTTTAATTATTTTAGAACTCTACTCTTATTTCTTGGCTTTATTCTAAATGTTTGCTGTTAACGTGTTTTAACATTGTCACTGTATGTTCTTTTAATATTTTTTCTGCTTTGCTTTTGAATATTGAAGACAAAAACAAAGCACATTTTTTGCTACGCTGTAATTATAGATTAGTAGAGTTAGCCAGTTTTTTTTAAATGTAAAAACATAATTTTATTTTAGCTATTAATTTTGTAGTGATTTTGTCCATTTTCAAAAACTATAATAACCTTTTTTTTGGTATGCAGGATGGTGGGAACATGCCATCTTGCAAACTGTATCAGCAAAGTTTGCATTAGCAGGGGTGGAGCATGAGACACGCCCACCACCTCAAAATAGGCTCAGTTCAGCAAGCCAGAAACAGAGGGTGCAAAGTGGGTTGGAAATGAAGGATCCTTCGGATATTTTGACAAAAGTATATCGCAGAACACTGGCAAAATGTGTCTTTTGAAGAAATGTAACCGTACGAGTACGTTATTTACAGTATCACGTCATATCCATTAAATGACGTGTTCGTTTCGGACGGCGGCCGGGTCGGGCCGATGGTGCGGCTGGCAGAATTTACGAGCGTTGATTTAACTGCCGGATAGGGTCCTCTTGTGAAACACGAGCCAGTTCCAGCATTTAACCTCGCCATACTAATTTATGCGCCGTGGCATAAGGTACTTCATCATCTGCTCTTTGGGGAGAGACGCTCATCTCATTAGGCGGGATTTAATGAAATGCGAGGATGCACTTGGTAAAAAAAAAAAAAAAAAAAAAGTCAGTGTAAATCCTGCCCTCTACCAGGCCTGAAGAGAGTACAGTTGAGTGTCGGTGAACTCCATAAAAGTGCAAAAAGCTCATTAAGCAGCGACTCGAGACCACGTGCAAACAAGTTAATTCATCACAATGCTTCACGTGGAATATTTACTAGCCTGTGCGCCGTAACGGATGACATCCCGCGAGTGGTTTCCCTTTTGATGTTGCTGTATTTGTGGTGACATGAATCGTCTTGCGCATCTTAACTAGCCACCCCGACAATAGCCAGAAGCTAACTCGGATGTATTAAAGCCTTTTGAATGCACTTAGATCAGAATGAGGGCAGAGTGTCGACTCTTCTTGGCACAGGAGGAACAAACGTTGTCGTCATCGACATTAACGTTGTAATTTGCATAAAATTAGTTACATACTGGTGTGGTCATCTAATTTGCTCAGAGCAAACGTGAGGAGATGATTCATACGTGCGCTGCCAGGGAGTCCGCTTCCCGCTCTTCTCTTCCAAACACTGCAAGTACACATCATGGAAAATATAAATATAATAAAATAGAACAATAAAAACAGCCTTTATTAACACAATGATACACAAGCACATTATTATTAACTCATTTACTCCCAAAGACGTATTTATACGTTTTTTTTTGTTTTTATGTTTTTTTTATGCTAGAGCATACAGAAGGCTTTGATGCAGCCTCTGAACTGAAGAGAACGCTTAAATCCAAGGTAGTTATTGCAAAAACGGCCAGCAGGTGGCAGCAGAGTATAAGAGATCAACTGGGGCCATGTTGCAAAAAGCTCTTTTCCCCACTGTTTTAAACAGATTTGTGAATAATGATTAAACTTAGCTATATTCCAATGCTAATTGCTGCAAAACGGAAACATAAAAATATACTTTTTTTTCCTAATGAAATAAGAGATGCTAAACCTTCCTTCGGTAGGTTCCATGTTTTTATAACAAATAGAACACAATATTCGTGGGCCTTGCAAAATCAGTCAAAATCCAGTAAAACAGCTGGGAGTGAATGAGTTAATATTTTACAACAGTCACTGGGAAACCAACATGTGACACAATATCTATTCGGGCAGTACTTTCTTTAAAACTACTCCAGGAACTTCTTTGCAGATGTCATGCCAGCTATGTTTGAATTCATCACTAGTCATATGAAAGGAACATCAACCAATCGACGCCACCCGTCAGCGATGCGGGTTTGCATGATAGACAACGAGGCACTCCTGGACGAGTCACAAAGGCTTAATGCAAGGAACAGGGCTGGCCAGAACAGGTGGAAACGAACACTAAACAAGAAGACAAGAGGATGCAGGAGAAGCAGCCATCCCTTGAAAGAAAATGAAATCTATTCGGAACAATCAATGCATAAGTCCACAAAAACATAAATCACGATCACGGTTGACCTAAGCTGTCATCGCATCATCTGCCTAAACACCACCGGTTTTGCCGCTAATGACCGAAAGTGCAAAAATCTTAGTCCTATTCGCAGCACCAATTTTGAAAAATTCACTTTTTTTGTGTGTGTGGGTGACATTATTATTATTTCCTGTGATTTCTAAGGGCAAATCGTCCAGAATGATTGCAATTAGAAATGTGAAAATTCAGTGGGGAAAAAAAAGAAATGGCTGTCGGGGAGCATTTGAAGGGTGAGGGTGAAAAGCGACTGAAAGGCTGTAATTATCGGAAATAGTCTGATAATGTGTATTATCATGCCATTAAATGTAAATGAGATGGAGCTAAAAGGCCCGATGTGGGCGACTTGTGGTTTGCTGTAGGGTAGAAAAAAAAATAATGAGAGATTGAAATAAAACATGGATTTGAATAATATAATTGTCAAGGCTTTGTTCATTTGTAGGAATATAAACATTAAGGAAGTCGTGGCTGATAAAAATGTGTAAACAGATTGTGCAAGTTAGCAAAAGCTTTGAGGATGCAGCTGGAAGGTGGGAGCGGTCCTGATGCTTTCTGAATTGTTTTCTCTGTGTGCGTGCGTGTTGCCGAGCTAGCATCATTCCACTCCAGCTGCTTAATAAGGCCGTCTGGAGGAGCGAGCACCACCCCCCCCCCCCCCCCCCCCCCCCCTTCCTTCTAAGAAACATTACGCTGAATATTAATGTGCCGGTCCGAGACGTATGCCATTAAGTTTGGCTGCCCATTTCTCTCTGCCCTTTTCCAACCACTGTACAGGAGTTAATGACTCGTGGGTACACAAAAGAAGCATGGGGAGATAGAGAGACGGAGAAAGGTAGAAATTGGGTGCTGAGGTGGGTGGCTATTTTTCTAAAATGGAGGCATGAACGTGGGCAGGAGTGTAGCTCGTCACGTGTGGACAAAGAATAAATCGAATTCAAGATGCAAGGAGCATTGAAGGGGCTATGCTTTTGATGCCATGCTCTGGCAAAAAAAAAAAAAAAAGCTTCCACACTTCCAACTGGATACAACTATAATTAGAAAATTCCTCCAATATGGCGACTTTAAACTAAAATAGCCGACTTACAAGTCCAATTTAATATACGAGTACTGAAGAAGTTTTCTTTCGCACATGCTCGCTAAGAGTGCCTTGTCAGCTGGTGAAAATGGTGTGGCAGGCTAACTGGAGCGCCCAAAAAAAGCCGATTCATTTGTCAGAATGATAATAACAACTTCTACTACTCTAGTCTTAATCAGGTGGAAACTAGTGATAGGCATTACAGTTCTTTTAGGTGAACTGAATCACTAGAATCAGTTAATTTAAAAGAACCGTTCAAAAGATCCGTTCGGGAAATGGAGGTAACACGTTCACCCACTGACTCGTTCACTTACTGATCCGTTCGTGAACCGGAAATGGCAACACACTCATTCACTGAATCGTTCCTGAACCGGAAATGGCAACACGTTCACCTACTGACTCGTTCACTCACTGGTCCGTTCACGTCTTCGCGAACGGGAAGCTTCCTCAGTGACTCGTTCCTGAACACCAATAGTGAGGCTGCATGTGTAGTAAAATCCCGCCCACGTCTGATGCTAGCTTCTGATTGGTCGTTCGCGAAGACTGACGGCATGAGCGTGGCTGCTCTCAAATGAACTGAGAAGAGAACGAATCACTTCAAGAAGTGATTCGTTCACTCACATTCACTGAAAAGATTCGTTCTAAAGAACGAATCGGTCGGGACCGACACAACACTAGTGGAAACCTGTCTAAAAACAGTTAACTTGACTTAAAACAAAACCTGTTGCAGCAAGCGCAGTCACCAGAGCTAGCATTAGCATCAACCGATTTAGCATTAGCAAAGCTCGTTTGTTTGGCTCAAAGACGACGATATGGTGGTACCATGAGGCCAAAAATCACACAATTGTTTATTTCCACGTTTGTATTTCAGAAATATGGCATTAGCTGTGATGTATTAATTCAATTAATTTTATCCTAAAATATAAATATGCCCACCACACGCTTACACTTACAAAGTAGTTTATTCAAGTATACTTTTTTATATACTAAAACAGAGGCAGTTTACTTGCTAAATACTGTATTTTACACACTTCACAAAAGTATGCTTATGTATCCTTGTCTTGTACTGAAAAGTGTACAGAAAAGTCTCCGATAAAATCTATACATATGGAAGCTTAAAGTATACTGACTACTTCTGTAAAATATACAAAAAATATAAGGCTATGAATACATAATACTAAAACTTACATGAAAGCATAAATTATTTTCTCTATTTCTTTATGCAACAAAGTGCTAATATTTATCCTAGTCAACCTTTGCCCGATTACAGAAAAAGAAAATGTTATTGATGCATACTTACATTCAAAGAAGAAGAACAAAAATGTTTTGCTTGTTTTTGTTTGTTTGTTTGTTTTTTAACTATTACTGATTTTGCTTTAACAGGCGGCGAAATGCGATTGGACTCGACAATCATAAATAAATTAGACCTGATATTGATACCAACTGGCTGCTGGTGTTCTTCTTAATATAATAATATAATATACTAGTATTTTTATTTTAATTGAATCACAGACCACTGAGCCCGACTGTCAAAAAAGAATATAGTTATACAAAGAGAGGAGACAGGCACAAAATTTTACAGCTATTATACACATGACATTTTTGATTGGAATTCACATCGACTGTATGAAATTAGTCTCATAAATGTGATGTTTCAAAACAAGATTAAGAACCTTCCTTTATACCGTATCAAATGCCGTTAAAGAAGCTACCACTTGGAGGTATAATGGTCAGGGGTCTCAAAACTTTTGTCCACATAAAGTAATAAAATATTTTGAACATGGTTATTTCTTCCAGCTCAGCAGACTCTTTTTTTTTTTTTTTTTTTTTTGGAACACTAAGACAGGAGCGCACTTATTACTCCCGAGCGGCACGCATGCAGTTGCAGCCTCAGCAAACGTGAGCCGTTAAGACATAATTTGCAGCGAATAGCCAGAGGAGGGGCCGCTTTTTGATATATCTAGAAGAGCTGACCTCCCGGACCGCCACTTTAATTGGGTTTTTAATTTTCCGGCCCATCTGACGGTATCAGACGCGCGCTTCGCCCACCGTGACGAGAGGAGACCGACGGGAAGCGGAGGGGTGGGGGGGGGGGAGAAAAGCGAAGGGGAGTCCGGAGGCGGGAAGGAGGGCTTGGGATGGAAATTTGCCATGAAGAGTGAGGAGTGTGGCATTGTACGCCAGTGAAGGCCGTTGACGGGATGCCACCCTCGGAGACGGGGAGTAAAAGTGCAGGCTGTCGCACACAAAAGGCCCAAGTTGAACACTTGAGGGGCAGCGCTCGTGCACGGGCTGCTGAAAAGATGCTTGTGGGATATGCTCGAAAGCAACGGGCCATTTGGACAGAGCACGACGAGCTAAGAACGGATTTTTCTTTCATTTGTTTAATGTGTCATTTCATATGTTACAGAAATGAAAGATTTTGTGAACAGTGAAGTTATTCATTAAGGGATCAATATCTGATCCAAAAAGCCATTCTCAGATTCGGCACACATTTAGACAGGTGACTTGAGCTCGGCCATTATATTTCTGTGACTCTTCTATTTGCTATGGGATTCTTTATCTTTGCACTCTTTGCACATATACTAGTTGAATCCAGTTAAGACCACACAAACTGTCACATGAGCTACGTAATCACCCATCATCTGGGAGGGGATTAGATCTTCTTCCCCATCCGGCAGGGAAAGGCTCAACAGCTATGTAATCAATATGTTTGGCATCTAGAAATAGTTCAACTCATAATATCGATTCGGCCTTCCGAGAGTCACTGTTAGCCGAGTGAGCATTAAAGCTGTTGAAAGTTGTCTCAGAACTTTCCACATGGTGCCATTACCCGGATACAATGGAAACGCAGCCAATTAGGGCTGTGCAATTAATCAAAATGTAATCATAATTTCAATTATTATACTCCACAATTACAAAATCAACATAAATCGTCAAAAACAGATTATTAAGACTAATTTTGAGTTATTTAAATGTATACATTTGCACCTTTTTTAAATTTTAAAATAACTAGTATAATAAATTTTGCTTCATCCAAAAGGAACATGCAGAATTAGTGTTTCAAAGAATTTAATTTGTATTAATATTTTTTACGTATAAACATTTTCTTGTTTTGTACCAAAAAAGTAAATAACCGTCCTAATCGTGATTTCAATTATAATCGTGATTAATATTTTCTTCATAATCAAGCACAGTCAATAATAAAATAATAATGACAAGAATAATACTTCTGGTAGTACCTATGTGCTCAGTTTTGAACTCATTTACTCCCCAAAATGTATAAATACGTTCTATTTTAAATATTACCAGGCTCCCAAAGATGTATTTATACGTTTTGGCTTTGATGCAGCCTCTGAACTAAAGAGAATGCTTGAAGCAACGGTAGTTATTACTAAAGCGGCCTGCAGATGGCAGCAGAGTATAAGAGATCAAAAAGCTCTTTTCCCCATAGTTTTTTTTTAAACAGATTTGTAAATAATGATGAAACTTAACCATATTTTAATGCTAATTGATGCAAAATGGAAAAAGATAGAAATATACTTTTTTTCTGATGAAGGAAGAGGCTCTAATCTTTCTTTAGGTAGATTCCATGTTTTTATAGCAATAAGACACAATATTCTATGGGTCTTGCAAAATCAGTCAAAATCCAGTAAAATAGCGCAAATGTCCTGGGAGTGAATGAGTTAAGCAGGTCAACTAGAAAAATAAATTTTGTGCCATTGAATATAACCTGCATGCGTTCACAAGTGTGGCGCCAGATCTTCACTCACGACTATCACGCGTATCACGCGCACCAGTCCATCCGGACCGCCTCACCGTTTTCGGACGACGGGGATTTCTTTCTCCAACTGCGTGTTTGTTCAATTGGCGAGAGACCACACAAAGAGTTTCAGGCCCCGCTAATCTCCTATGCAAACAAGACAGCAATTACACAGGCAAAGATAACGAGGGGACGTTTTCATTCGCAGTGACAGTACAAGCGGATCGGGGGTGTCGGGCGAGAAGAGAAGATGAAGAAAGACGGAGGAAGAGGAAGGAGGGGGGGTGAGGGTTCACCTGCCTGTCAGCATCCACTCGGGCCACTGTGATGCGCACACACACGCACAGTTGTCACTACGAATGGACGGGCTTATCTGTCGGGCTACAGGAAGGGCTGAAGCAGGAGAAGGATATCACCACTATTGACAAACTGACATATTTAGACATCATTCAATTAAGGGACAGCACGTTGTAGTAGTGGTTGACACGTCTGCCTCACAGTTAGGAAGTTCAAGGTCGGAATTTCTCTTGTGGAGTTTGCATGTGCTCCAACTTCCTCCTACATTACACACATATGCATCTTAGGTTCTTTGAAGATGAAAGTCAAAGTAGCCGGTTGGGAAAATGAGACGATTCAAATGTGCGCCAGAAATGTGAATGAAACCGGTGGGCAGTCGCATCACTCAGAATGAAGTCGGCTCCATGACGGGCATGAGACAAATGTAGCGATTCTTCACGAGCGGGTTGTCGAGATTGAGAGCGATGTGACTTTCCGCGGCACGGCCGACATACGTCAAACTTAAGTCGTTTAAAAAAGAAAAAAAGCGAGGACTTCTTCACCTTTGCCACTGAAAGTTCATGCTCGTTCAGGCTCAATAAGGTCAGATCGCAAAAAAAAATTCAAGTAACACAAACTCATGGATTGTTGTGTAAGTGTAAGTGCTGTGAAAGTTTGCTCACCCTATGTAACTTCCGTATACACTTACGTGATTGTCGAACTTTTAAAAGTATCACCAGAACGCCCAACATTAAAATACAGTAGCGTAGTACTCAACAACACAGAGGTTTTAGTCACATGGAATATTAATACTCTGCTTAAAAAAAAAGATTAATAATTCAATTACAGTATATTCTGTAAGTTTAAATAATTTTTTTAACTAAATAAATGTTGTTGTTTTTTACAATTCTAAAAGATTAAATGCAAATGCACTTAAAACTTAAATACAACTGAACTCTCCTTAACTCATTCACTCCCAGGACATTTTCACTATTTTACTGGATTTTGACTGAATTTGCAAGGCCCATAGAACATAGTCTTATTGCTATAAAAACATGGAATCTACCTGAAGAAAGATTAGAGCCTCTTCTTTCATCAGGAAAAAAATATATATATATTTCTATCTTTTTCCATTTTGCATCAATTAGCATTAAAATATGGTTGAGTTTCATTATTATTTACAAATCTGTTTAAAACTATGGGGAAAAGAGCTTTTTGATCTCTTATACTCTGCTGCCATCTGCTGGCCGCTTTTGTAATAACTACCATTGCTTCAAGCATTCTCTTCAGTTCAGAGGCTGCATCAAAGCCAAAACGTATAAATACATCTTTGGGAGCATGGTAATATTTAAAATAGAACGTATTTATACGTTTTTGGGAGTAAATGAGTTAACAAATATACTGCACTGAATTTAAAAAGATATTTTACTTTTGTGCATTATCCTATTTTTTTAATGTAACTGCAAAATAGTTTTGTACAACTTGAGCCAGCTATTTTCCCCCAATTATTTGATCAGGTTCCGACTTGAGTAAAAATTCAGCAAGCAACATTATCATCTCTCCTATGTAGCCTGTTGTGAAGATGCATATCGTTGTAGCTAGTAAAAACTCATTATTGTAAAAATGGCCACACAAAATACAGCAGCATACATTTCCAAACATTGTTTGTCTTGGATTCCAACCTTAGCGGTAACATTGACATCACTACTCCAATGCTATCACCCGGTGTGAATATGCATATACAGTAGAACCTCGATTTAATAATTGGGGGAAAGATTAGTCCGTTTCAGCAGATTTTCCATTTCATCAAAGTTGTTTTTTGTGGCCTAAAAACACCCAATACGGTACAAAAAAGTAGTAAACAAAGTACCTTTTTTTTGTCTAAAAATACCCAGTACAGTATCAAATTATTTTTAAATAAATACACCAAAAGTTTTAAACTGTTTGAAAAGTTTTAAAGATTTTTTCAAAACTTACCTCGTTCACCTCTAGTTACAGTAAAAAAAAAAAAAAAAAAAAAAAAAAAAAAAAAAAAAAGCATGTTCGAGAAACATGCACACAACTAGCATCTGAGTAAAAAATAAAAAATAAAAAAATAGACGTAGGTCAATACGACACACTCCTTTGAGCTGTGTGTTTATGCTAATGCTAAGCTAATGTTAATACGTTCCCATCACCGTTGATGGGATAGTCGCCCCTACCAACATGGCCACCATGGATTGCTTTTTATGGGAACACTGCCACAGCAAACATGGCCACCCTACTGGCGCGTTTTGGCCTGCTCTAGTCTACTATAAGTTTATCTATGGTGAAGCCAGAGCACCATTTGGCTAATTCTAGATTAGCTAGCCTGGAGAGGACTGGACACTGTTTTCTGTCCGTTGAATCCAGAGTCCGTTAACTTAAGTGGAGGTTCCGTTCCACTGTCGTTACTTCTGGTGAGAACATGCTCATACATATATATTTTTTAGAAAGTTTGAACCAAAATCTTGCTAATTTCATGTGGAATTGCGCACACATTACAGTAACGAAAATCTCATGAGAGACTTTTCTAATCGTGGCAAATGCTAGCAGCTAGCGCAACAAAGGCGGCAGTGTGTATGAACAAATGGGAACCTGCAAAGTAATTATTACATTCAATATTAATTTAATTACAGCGTTTGTGCAATACAATTATTCAGGAGTTTTTTTTTCTTTTTTCTTTTTTTTTAAAATAAATGAGCTGAGTGCGGATGTTGGGCAGTCACAGGGGAGAACCGGAATCATTCGCCTTGAGAGAACTGGGATTTTCACATTTAAATTACAAGGCGGCTCTCATCAAATGTGAGACTGTTTTTGTTTTTTCTTTTCTGTTCCTGGTGGCCATGCTTTGCATTTGGCTGATGAGAGAAGCAGTGAGACGGTGTGGCTGTCAGCACGATGGCTCCATCCAAATAAGAATAAGAATATTAATCATCTCTCCTGGGCCCTCTTCTCTCGCTCGCCCGCTCTCTCTCTCTAGTGAAGCCAGTAATGTAATTGCAGTTGTTTTCTATATAATCACGAGCCGGATAGAGCTGCTGCCATTACAGACGCTCGACAAGGGAGCTTTTGTTTGGATCTTTTGATTTGGAAGTCAGGTTCTTTTTTTTTTTTTTTTTTTTTTTTTTTTATCTGCTGTGTTGAACACAAAAGCAAGTTTGATTGGCGGCGGAGTTTGCATCGTTTTTTTTCTTCTTCTTCCACCCTCGCTCGCTCGCTGTGTCATGTAAATTGTTATTGTGTTTTACCTCAAGTTGCCCGAGAAGTTTGTCAGACGAATTAATCCGCATCGGCATTCTTTCGTCTTTTCATTCGCATGCTCATCTGGTACACGTGTGTTTGTCCTGGATGCTCAGTAGAACGTGGTTAAGTCAAATTAAGTTGAAGGCATTGGGAAAATTTAAATCAGTAGTCAATTGATGATCACATCCGTTAACAATACGATGGCAATTATATATTTAAAAACTAAATCAGTGAGATTATGTAACTTTCCTAACAAGTCAAACAAGTTCAGTACTCTCTGTTGTCCCATCCATCCTGTGTCAAAAAGATGTCTACTTGAAATTCAAAATTCACTCATTTGGAAAAACTAACCCCCAAAAGTTGGTAAATTTACTTCAAATTATGCTACATTATTTTTGTGTGAGTAAGATTCGTACCATCTTAAGTCATACAAGTATAAAAAGTTAACGTCTTAACGTTTTTTTTTTTTTCTTCTTAATCTTATGTTAATCGTTCATCAGTGCATTCATCTTGCCACACCCACATTGACATGGATAAGAAAATTCAGTTTTGAAGCGAAAAAAAAAAATCAAAACATTTTAGATAGTATAGTTTTTGCAATGTAACATTTCATTAAACCATTTGGAATGTTAGCAAAGTAATATAGTAAACATCTTACCAAGCATCCATTACGTTGTATTTTATTTGTCATAATGCTCACAAAGTAACATTTGAATCTTAACAAGTCATACAAATGTAAAAATGAGATACCCATTGTTCATCACCACATTCGTCACACAAATATTATTTGACAAATTCGTGATGTTCATATACTTTAATAGAACTAAAAAATTGATACATTGCAACATTGCAATAGTTTTTTTTTTAAAATCCAACTAATTTCCTATGTGGCCCTGTGTTGTCATCTCAAAAACTTTATTATGTGTACGGTTAAATTTGGAAGTAATGTGTTCATAAATAAACTTAATGACTGTATTTTGGGACAAGTTAGAAGTCATGCTAGAAAATTTTATCGACTGGCTGTAAATTCCATCGTGATGTTACATTGACTCGGGTCAATTAGTGGAACACAAAGTTCACAACAAACAAGGTGAGGCAGCATTTTGTTGTTATGCTGCATGCACATGGTATAAGCTGCCAACAGAAATGAAGTAAGTCTCAAGTGTAAATGCTTTTTAGATGCAGGTTAAAAACTTTTTAAAAACAAGTTTAAAACAATTTCACTGTATGGCCCTATAGTCATTTTAGAAACTTACTTTGATTATTTTTTTTTTTGTCTTCTGTTAATGTGTTTAATGTCAGTGTGTTTTTTTTTCTGCTTCTGAATGTCATTTGCTGTTTTTAAATGCTTTTAAGTATACTGTCTTTGCTTCCACCAGTTCAGGGTGTACCCCGCCTACTGCCTGAAGCCAGCTGGGATAGGCTCCAGCATCCCCGCGACCCGGTTAAGAAAATGGATGGATGGATGTCTTTGCTTCCACCTTGCCTGACAAAACAATCACCCTGACCATTTTCCATTCAAACAACCACCGCTATCTCATTCAGTGTTCTAATTTGCCACTAGCCTTCTATTAGCATGTCTCACTCTCCCACCACCAGTTTTTTTTTTTTTTTTAACGTATTCACACTTTTTAATAAAGCAGGACGCCTCAGGACGTCACGGGGATGGACAGCTGCGCTGGTGTCGAGGTGAAAATCAACCCCAGGACATGTCAAAGAGTGAGACTTGCGGGCCTAAAATTAGACGGGGAAATATGGCCGTCAAGCGTGAGGGGAGGGGAGAAGAACGGAGGTGTTGGGAGAGGCGCGGCCCACCCTCGTCCACTTTCTGCAAATCAGCGCCCCGCCGTATGACTCGGGGTTGCGCCTCAGGAAGTAGCTTCCTGGAGTCAAAAGTGCAGCAGTATTTATATAATAACACGCTTTCATTCCAACGTGGCCATGCAACAAAGCCACGGGGAGGGATTATTTCCAAAAGGATGGCAATGAACACCATATGAAAGTCATTGAAGTGACAATTAGATGGACAGATAAAAACATAGCATGCATATTTTTGTTGAAAAAAGAAATTCAAACTGAAATACATGTTTTTTTCTTGCGACCTTATGTGACCCCTGCCACTCAAATTGTGCCATCACTCAGTCCACCTAAGTAGAACTAAAGCGATGGATCGTCACTGGATTTTGGCCCAAATCTTATGAACGGGAAAAGAACAGTCCTGGCCGTTTAGACTAATGCTTTCCAAAATGTGCAGGAGTGTTTAATGTGCCTGCAGTGTTTGCTCAGCGGGGGTCTCGCAAGGGGGCGAACCAAGATGGCTGTTCTGGGTCACCGGGGTTGCACCGGGTGATTTGACAAACCCTTTTTAGCAACGTCGGAACAGGCAGGCAACGTTGAGGCTTTGGCCGCACTCGCGCTTTTTGTTGTCCTATTATTCCGCTCGCTGATTGAGATAATAAGCGAGGCTTTCTCGCTTTACACCCGCCACCCCAACATTTTGCGTCTCCTTAAAATGTCCCGTTGTCCCAGTGTCACTCCTATTTGCATTTATCCTTGGTTTCTTTCACACAAGGTCATTTATGGATTTGAGATCACTACTTCGGCAGATGGACGTTTTGAAGGTTCAACAGAAGACAATGTTGGTCACATGGTACGAAAAGGCACATTCAGTTACCATAATACTCAGTTTTTCAAATGATCTTGTTATATATAATATATTTACAGTAGGGCTGGGCAATAAATCGAATTAATTCGATACATCGTCATTTTAAAAAATCGAATCGTTGAAAATTTGCTAAATTGTGAAATCGAATTTTGTCTTCTGGATGATTAAAAGCTGTTGTTCTCATGTTCTGTTACATCCAAATGCTTTTATGTGATGTAATTTTGTGTTAAAACTGATCTAGAATCAGTATACGTTACTGGTGTCTGAACATTTTGCACAGGTATTATTTTTGAATAAATGAAACCTTGAAGTAAACGTTTGTTGGATTTATTAGGTTAAAATCGATTAAAATCGTAATCGTCCTGAATGACTGCAAAAATCGAGATTTGATTTTTCGGTCATATCGCCAAGCCCTAATTTACAGTAAACCTTTGTTTTTGTGATTAGTCCGTTCCAAAAAGATTATACGAAAACCAAAGCAGGATCTACTCAGGATGCACCAAAATGAAAATTCTGCCCCGAACCGAAAACTGAAAATGATGTTTGAGGATACGTAAAAGATGCTCAATACGAATTAGGTCTGGAGAGGTGCTTGGCCAGTTTCACTTTTAGTGTTATACTTACTCAATTGTATTGCCAGCATTTTAATCAATGATGGTGGTGTGTTGAGTTATTTTGACGGAACAGGAAATTTACACCGTTATACAAACTGTATATTAGCAACTTGACATTGTAGCGAAGTGTCACTACTTTAGTGTGGTCCCATAAAAAAAGATTCACCTTGATGTCACAATTTTGAAACTCCAATTACATTAGTGGTTAATTTAATTTTATCATTGCTGAATATTAGTATGTCTAACTTGTTTGTACGACAAATCGTAATCTTAAAATGTTACATTAAAATATTACTACTTTGCTTTTACAAACGTAAGCATTACTATAAACATGTTGCTTCCTCATTACAAATTAGCATATGGCTCAGATGAACGTATCCCGTCATTAAAATGGACGCTCCTGTAAATCATCACATCTTCGAAAGCCATTTTGCCTCACGGTGCACACAAAAACGAGCCATTAGCCATATTTAAACAAAGTGACACGGACCTTCAGCCTAGACTACATATGCTGCAGGATTTAAATACAAGGTACTTTAGAGTTAAGTGGCATTGCAAACCTCGTGGCCCCCCTCCGCTTGCAGCACCCCTGCAATGCTTGATTTATTTGCTTTTGTATAAATCCAAATAAGGAGATTTGAAGAGATCCAAAGTAAAGGGCACTTCAATCCACTAACACACTTATGGTATTGTGCAGTCTGGCCCACCGCTTGTGTGTTAAGATCTTTGTTTTGTTCAGCCACTTAATGCTAATTAGCCCCCGCTGAGGGGGTTATGTATTCATTGGTCGTTTGTTTGTTAGTTTGTTAACACAGGATTACATCTTAACTCATTCACTGCCATTGACGGAAAAAGAAGTCAAATTATGCATTTTTTTGCTGGTCTGGCAATGAATGTGTTAAAGATGTTATGTTCTGGGGTTGGATCCCAAAAACGCAGACACAAATAAGATTTTAGCTATTTATTCACATCGAGGGGCATGGAACAGACTTGACTAGACGAGAGTTGCATAGAGGAACAGAGGTAATAATCCGACAAAAACACACACTTCTCGGTCAGGCTTATATTGACCGCGAATCAATCAGATTGGCTGTGGCTGGACATGTGGGTAGCAGGACTGACATGGAATTATCTGATTGGCTGTTGACCATATAAAGAGATTAAAGACTCCTGACATCACATCGCGTTTTACCAGTTGAAACCAGATGCTGGTTACATCAGTTCAAAACAGTCACTTGACCGTACGGTCATGACCCGAACAGACGATAAGCACATAATGACACTAATCAAAACTGAATTTGTATCATTGTTTATCATCAAAATGTAAAAATGTTTCATTGTTAAATTTATACTTGAATATGAGACCTATGTTGTTGTTTTTTTGGATTCCAAAAATGTAATGGTTTGAAATCGTACGGATTTCGGGTTGGCTAAATGGTAAAAACGGTTCTGTTGATTGGATTAATGGCACAGACGTGACGATTGAAATGTTGTCTACTAGCAAGCTAGCCATTATGTTTGGCTAAATTACTCAAAGACAACTCAATCTTTCCACAAAATTGATAAAGGATCTTGGTCTGCCCTTTTAAAGTTGCTGACAGTCTTGCAATCGTCTCCATATAACTTTTTTTGACATCCGCTCTATTTAACCACCTCAGCCAGGTGTTTGTTATCATGTTCACTTCAAGTCAACAATCACTTTATGCCACCTCGAAGTACCCTATTTTGAATCCATTTGAGCACAACATGAATATCCCCGTGTAGATGATCAAATGGTCGGAGTTGAAAGGTCAGCGGAGGACAGGTGTCAATGAAGACATGAACTAGGCCTACGAGATCCAGGAGAGGGACGGGGGGGGGACCTTCTCATGACCCCCACCACCCTCCAACCTGCCTTTAGGGACAACGCAGATAGATGTCCTTATCGTTCCCTGCAGCTCCCCCGCAGCTCACCGACTGGAGTGGGAGCTGTCAATCACGGCTGACTCGTGACGTCTCACTCGGGCCAGGAGACGGGACAGCGGCAGACAAATCACTCGGAAATGACACAATCACTGTCACGGCGCTGATTCATCACCCTGTTGTCTCAGCACTCGGATACGTCGACCGCTGACTGACGGAACACGTTTGGCGAGCGAGTGGGGTGCGATCTATTTGTGATGTCTGCCGTACGTGAAATCTCGTGCAAGAACTTCATCAGAAAGCACAAAATTAGGATACAGCGTGACGTGCTCGGAATATAAAAAGAGCTGATGTGTCATCATCAAACGTGGGGAATAAAAATGGGGATTTACTTGCGTTAAGTGGTGATAAGTGACCTGTTTCCTGTTATCTTCCTTACAGCTATCAAGGTTCACACATAATCTGCGATACATTCAATTGCTAAAAGTGATCTCCAAAAGCGCAATGGGATTGTTTTCCCACTAGTACTGAGAAAAGGTAAAACAATAAATAAATAAAAATGAGTGAGTCTTTGTACTGCCACTTAGGACTCCCGTCACCATAAAAAAATTCCTGTGATGAATTTCTGTAGGTAAATACTAGAATGGGTTCCCACGGGTGCTTGAAATTCTTAAATACTTGACTTTTAATGATTACCTTTTGAAGGTCTTGAACGCACTTGAAATGGTCACCACACTAAAGCTTTTAAACCTGACTTCTTGTTTCGCTCCATTTTCACATTATTCGGCAGCTAATACATTTTATACAATCAGTCTGTTTCATTTAATTATCATTAGTAGATGCTGCTGCAAATAAACAAAATAAAATTACGACTGTCGCAAATGTGCCCAGGGGGTGAGTCTCTTCATTTTTTCTATCTATCTATCTATCTATCTATCTATCTATCTATCTATCTATCTATCTATCTATCTATCTATCTATCTGATAGTGAGCTAGCATTCTATCTAGATGATAGCTAACTTGCTAGCAAGCTATTATGTAGCATCTTTCTTTCTGTCTATCTATCTATCTATCTATCTATCTATCTATCTATCTATCTATCTATCTATCTATCTATCTATCTATCTATCTATCTATCTGTCTATCTTTCTGTCTGTCTGTCTGTCTATCTATCTATCTATCTATCTATCTATCTATCTATCTATCTATCTATCTATCTATCTATCTATCTAAATGATAGTGAGCTAGCATTCTATCTAGATGATAGCTAACTTACTAGCAAGCTATTATCTATCTATCTATCTATCTATCTATCTATCTATCTATCTATCTATCTATCTATCTATCTATCTATCTATCTATCTATAGCACTTTTGATACATTAAAATACAAATCAAGGTGGCGGGGCACAGAAAAACCACATGAGGAAAGGCACTCATGAAGCTAAAAACTAAAAGACAACAAAACAAAAAGAGTAAAAGGTAAAAGAAAACAGAATAAAAGGCAAAAACAAAGCTAAAAGACAATGTGATAAAAGGAAGTAACTAAGAAAAGGAATAAAATAGAAAAGGTTCAAAACATATTGGGCATTATTTTTGCCTCTTTCGCAAAAAAAAAATTAAAAAAAATGTCTGCTTTCCTACCATACGTTAATTTACAGAGGTTATCATCCCAATTATATTTTCAATTTCCCTTTTCATTAAAGGTTTTTATTAAGAACAGAATGGGGGGAATGATATGACATGATGTGTTGAAGTCTTGTGAGATTTGTTGATATTTCACAGGATGTTGCAAATGAGGTCAAGTATTTTCTTATGATAAATGTACCGGTCGTTAGCGTCCAAATTGCACGACTTTATGGGCTTTTCTTACATAGACTATAAATAAAACAACTATTTTGGCAACAGTCTTTTAAGTTTGGGGAGAAAAAAAAACAAAAACAAAAAAACGGAAAAGCTAGTTTATTGACATTTATGGTAATGTTAGCACAAAAACGCAAGCATGTGAAATTGTGGATTAATACAAGTGAAAACAATTCTGTAAACTCTTATATAGAAAAAAATAAATAAATTTCAATTGCCCAACTAAAGAATTGATCAATGTTGAGATCACACAGCTTAAAAAAATAAATAAATAAAAAGTACAAATATTGTACGATTCACTGTTTGTTAAATGCAGAAACAAGAACTCTAGCTGTGACACGTACTTAAGCTGTTTTGAAAGAAAACAGCTCATGGGAACACAATACCATGATTGGCGTGTTTACCAGTTCTGTAACTAAATAGTAATGTTTTAAATATGAATAGGTGACCTAAACAAAGTGGTTAATTCTTACATAGATCTACAAATATCACTTGGGAGTATAAAACTATTGACCACACGTGACATAAAAAGCTCTTCTGCTAAATGAATAATGGCTGGGGCGCTTTGGAAAAACGTTTGCCACAGTTTCCAAGTTCCCAATCCAGTTCCCAGTGTTGCATTTGTGCAAAAGATATTTATTCAATTTCTCAACTGCTGGGACAGCAGACGATATCGCGTTAAACGTCTGCAAACAACTTCCTCCGCCACTGACACCTTATTAAAATATGTAGATTAATTTGCAAGCGCTTCGCTGTGCTGGATAGGCTGCTCGAGATTCCGCTCATATTTGTAATCTTGGAAAAATGTAACAGCACGCAAGCGCTTGTCAATTAAATGGGACGGAATGATGGGGAAGAGGAAGATTCATCTTCATCTCCTTGTTTCACGCTCGAGTGGCCACAGAGTTATCACTTAACGGGGGCTTCGGATAATTGGCAGCCATTTGTGTGTGCGTGGATCGCGCACCTCCGACTGCAGACGGATTCGTATTCTTCGCCCAGACGGCGGCTCGATACACTTTGGAAAAGTGCAGCCCAAGCCGCTGTCAGTCTGAGCGCGTCACGTGGAGAAAAATATCATGTCACTCCAACGGGGAGAAAAGACGAAGGTCAAACAAGAGAGTGGAGAAAGTATCGGGATTTATGTCATTCGGACTTCAAGTTGATTGATTTGCTCTTTTCGTCCTTTTACGTGCAGTCGTATGTAAAAGACGTTTCGTCAACAGGTAATCACTAATTTTTGTGACACAAAATGGACTACGTATATATGCATATATCGATATCTATGTAATATCTTCTACGTTAAAATAAAAATAAATGTTTTCTTCAAAATGCCAAACAAGTCATAAAAATAGCTCACCATTGATGGGACATTGTAATTTTCTAGGAATATTCAAGAAGTTGTCATTTAAAAATGTAAACTTTGGCAGAAATTTATAGAAATAAAGTGTTACATATTGATATTTATCTACGAAACCATGACCCTGATCAGTATTTTCACATAAATTAATACCATTAATTAGTAATAATAATACAATAGTGTTGTTAAAGCTATTTTTTATTTCAAAGTATGTATATAATTGGGAGCCCTTCACATTTAGTAGGTGACACCAATTACATGTTATAGGCATGCAAAAAAGGCCAATTTAATAAAACCGATATTAAAGAAGGAAATTATCAAAGTAGTTATGAATGATTTGGTATCACAACCAATAAAAAAAATACATAATAATAATAATAATAATCATAATAATAATAATAATAATAATAATACAATAAAATGCTTCCAATGGGGTTATAGTTGAAAGTCTATTGATATGATGTTGATCGAAAAATGAATGACATTTTTTTAATTGTATTTTTAAAATGTTAAAGTATTGTAAAATTTGAAAATTGTGAAATTTTTTAAATTGAAAATGGAGTTTGAGTTGAAAATAATTTTCGAATTTTGAAAATTGAAATTGAAATATTGTATGAAGTGTTGCAATGTATATAATTTGCATTTTTTTTTAAACCTAATGTAAGAAAACACATTTTACAAAAATGTTCTTGATAGATATTAACATGGTGGGAAAAAAACACACATACAAATTATTTTCCATTATTTTCCATGATCATAATAACCCATAAGAGTGAGTTTCTATATGCTCATATACTGTAAATTAACTGTACGGGTAATTGATTCAATAACTTCTACATGTGACTTCTGCTACTTAACATGGTAAATTTGTTATGAAATAATGAATAACAGGAAAATCTATGTCCAGGTATACTGAATATAAAGTCCATGGCCACCCGTAACAATAATCTAAAATCCATACAGTCAGTTAGTCATTGACTTTATGACACGAATGAGACAAGGGAACGATGATCTGAAAATGAGGTTCCCACACAGACCTCTTTGTCATCAAACACAATAACGCCATTTGGGTAATTAAATCTGAGCTAATCGACAATGATTGAGCCCAACATTTGACTCAAATCAAATTAGCTGCGCTTTTTTTTTTTTTTTCTGACAACGCCGGTAGCGCTCCGGAACACGTTTGGATTGATCCGACGACAGGAAATAATCTGCTAGTAAGAATCAATAAGATGGTTAGGGACATCAGGAACATCTGTCAAGGGATTATATGCCTTATAGATTTTGTTTGTTTGTTTGTTTTTTACAGGTGCAGATATTGGACATTTTGATGCAAATCTGCATTTGGCCTTTTTATTATCTGATGGCTGATACGAGCTAAATTTCAAAATATTTTAACTTTGTTTTAGTTTAACTCATTCACTGCCATTGATGGAAAAACATGATGCATCAAATGATGCATCTTTGCTGGACTGGCAGTGAATGTGTTAAGGGGTACTTGACTCATTGAGCTATTTCAGCAGTAGAAAGTTAATATTTTACCCAGAATGAATTTTCCAACTTCATAATTTTTCATGTACAATAAATACCTTTAAATACTAATCACTCACACGAATATGCACACAAACTAACATGGTCTCCCAGGCAGGGAACCGAACCCACGCTCTAATACCTTCCATCCATCCATCCATCCATCCATCCATTTTCTTGACCGCTTATTCCTCACAAGGGTCGCGGGGGGTGCTGGCGCCTATCTCAGCTGGCTCTGGGCAGTAGGCGGGGGACACCCTGATCTGGTTGCCAGCCAATCGCAGGCCTTAATACCTTTTAAACACTAATTTTTCCACTTACTGTCGACTGAAGATAACCACCTGTGCTGAGGAAGTTGTAGTGACCAATCATGGCTCAGTTTGCTGACCAAACCTAGAAAACAGGTGAGCCATCATTGGTCGTTTTATACTTCCTCAGAACTGGTGATGTCATCTTTAGTCGACAGCAAGTGGGAAAAATCGTTTTTAAAGTAGAAAGAAGAAAAATAATGTTATCAAGTTCATTCTGGACAAAATATTAACTTTTTTTTTTTTTTTTAATGCTGAATATAGCTCATTGGTGATTCACATATCCCTTTAATTTCTTGGTTCTGTTTGCACTTATGAATTGCACTTACAATTTCAGTTATCATGGATGACGGAACGTATCACCCTAATAAAGTGAGGGAACACTATAAACAAAAAATAAAGCAAACCAGCCAACTGAAATGAAGTAGAGGTTGTTGTTGTTTTTTAAACTGCATTCTTTATGATTTGAAAATTATATTCTATTACACTGCGATGTTGATTTGAAATCGATTAATTTTAAACCCAACCGAAATTCCTAAACGTCAATATAGCATATGGCCTGTTGACGTACGCCCCACAAACCAACACAAAAGATGGTCAAACTATTTCAGAATTTATCTGGAATCATTTTAGAAAAAATAAAAAAAAATCCATCAATATGCAAGAGCAACTATCAAACTTACTGTGCTAAGTTTTCAGGTAAAGTTACAGTCGACCTGTTGTGGTCTGTGACAGATTTAGCCATGGGGGCTCTTCTCTTTCTTTGACTACACTGAAATAAAGACCCCAGGGCTCAGTGAAACACACGCACACACCCTGCGCGCTGTCTTGACAGCGTCTAGTTTCACCTCCCCTCAGCACTTTTACATCCCTCAGGCAGGATTTTGCAATTCCACTTTTGGCTCACTTTGACAGTCAAAGTTTCATCCGGAAACTCCTCCAACTCGTCCGCTCCGTCATTTTGTCGGGGTCGATGAAAACGAAATTATTCAGGCGCAGCAGACAGTTAGCCGCTTCCCGGTTGAGCCGCCGGTGCTGATGCGAGCCAAGGTGCGCTTCCTACACGAGCAAGGCCGACTTGGTTGCGAGCTGACAGCCAGACGGGATTACGAGGGTCGCTCCTGACATTTGACACAACACCCAACCTGGGGGGGGGGGGGGAGTTAATTTAACGGTGAGGAGTTCAGGGGTCAGGAAGACATGCTGGAGCTCCATAGTGGTAACTAAGGATGAAATGTGTTCAGGAAGTGACAGAAATGGAGTGAAAAGTTGGTGATTTTTTGCAGGTGGCTTCTCGTCTCCGTCGCTCGCTAACTTCCTCCTCTCGCTTGACCGCATTGCTCAGCCAGGCTGAAAGCTGCGCAGCATTGTCAGGTTGGAGTGCTCTAATTAGGCTTCGCTTTAATTTTCGAGGATGCTCTGCTGCCCTTTAAATGGCCATTTCAAATTCTAAGTGATGGTAATTGTACCATGGCGTGCTGATCTTGTAATCACCCTGGGACTTTTCTATTTTTACAGTTCTCTCTCATACTATTTGTTTCATCTTGTTTCAGGAACCTTTCTTCTCCACCAATATAGATATATATTTTTTTAGGCCAATTCCAATATTTAGCAAAACAAAATTCAGATAACCAAATAGCACTTTTGCTCCCAAAAACATATAAATACGTTCTATTGTAAATGTTTTATTTACGTTTCCCAAAGACATATTTATACGTTTTTTTGTTTTTTTTTGTTTTTTATGCTAGAGCATACAAAAGGCTTTGACGCAGCCTATCAACTGCAGAAAAAGGGTGAAGCAATGGTAGTAAATACAAAAAGAAGAGTATAAGAGATCAACCAGGGCCATGTTGAAAACAAGCTGTTTCCCCACAATTTTAAACAGGTTTGGGAATAATGATTAAACTTAGCTAAATTCTAATGCTAATTTGCTACAAAACTGAAACAGAGAGAAATGTACTTTTTTTTTCTTGATGAAAGAAGAGACTCTTTGGTAGGTTCCATGTTTTTATAGCATAGAACATAATATTCTGTGGACGTTGCAAAATTAGCCAAAATCAGTATCATTAGTCATTATTATTATTATTATTATTATTTCTTCTTCTTTTTAACCCTTCAAATGCAGTGGAGGAGACAGGGAGGCTCTGCCCTTTCTGTCTGCCATATATATATATATACATACATATATATATACATACATATATATATATATATATATATATACACACATACATATATATATATATATATACACATACATATATATATATATATATACACACACATACATATATATATATATATATACACATACATATATATATATACACACACATACATATATATATATATATATACACATACATATATATATATATATATATATATATATATATATATATATATATATATATATATATATATATATATATATATATATATATATATATATATATATATATATATATATATATATATATATATATATATATATATATATATATATATATATATATATATATATGGGCGGCACGGTAGTCGAGTGGTTAGCACATCCGCTTCCCAGTTCTGAGGTCTCCGGTTCGAGTCCAGGCTCGGACCTTCCTGGGTGGAGTTTGCATGTTCTCCCCGTGCCCGCGTGGGTCTTCTCCGGGTATTCCGGTCTCCTCCCACATTCCAAAGACATGCATGGCAGGTTAATTGGGCGCTCCAAATTGTCCCTAGGTGTGCGTGTGAGTGTGGATGGTTGTTCGCCCTGCGATTGGTTGGCAACCAGTCCAGGGTGTCCCCCGCCTACTGCCCAGAGCCAGCTGAGATAGGCGCCAGCAGCCCCCGCGACCCTTGTGAGGAATAAGCGGTCAAGAAAATGGATGGATGGATGGATATATATATATATATATAGTCAAACAATAATTTTAAACAATAAAACGGTGTTAATGACACACACTATGGTCACATTTTGGAGTTTTCAAAAAGTCACTCTTCAGTTTGTCTTCAGAAAAAAAAAAATCCCGAAATGTGAATTTAATATTACTAGACATAAGGCACGAAATTGCACAAATGACATGTCTACTTAACTAGTAAATGTATTCGTCGTGATTAATGTCGTTGCGCATTTTTCATTTGGCTTATTTCCCAGTCTGAGTCTCCTAGATTAAACTGCTAGATGAGAATGACCAGATGGAATTAGGAGAAGGGCTGGAAAAAAATAATTGGGGTTAATGAGCGGTCTCGTATTAGCAGAAATGATTACATTTGGTCAAAGCTATGAATGATCTCAGTTGAAGATATTAGGTAAATATATTAAAAGTGGATTTTTTTTTGTGCGTTTGTGAACACAGGATAGCTCATGAAACGATATTACAATGTTTTTTCAAATGACACCATCACAATACATTGTGCAATTATCAATATGTTGGCAGAATCCTCATCATATTCAACTAAAGAAATGACAACGTTTTATAAAAGGGATGTAATAGTGTCACATGTTCGTCACCTGCCCGGTTAACAAAAACAATGCAGCTCATGCTTTGGCTAGCACACGTCATGCCTGGTGATATGCGAGCTTCACCAACTACAACGAGTGGCCAACAATCAACCACTGGTAATGCTTTAATATACATATTGACAATCTCACTATGTTTTTGTGGTTCAGTGACAAGTAATACAATACGCAGTCAGAATTTTTTATTTTTTTTTTATACGACAGTCCACTTCAGTTGCTTTCCACCGTGTCATTTGGTGTGAGGCAGACCTTACTCTTTTTCATTTAATTATTATTATTATTATTTTTAGAAGTGTTTTTCATACATTTAATGTGATTATGACTTCACGACTACATTATTGTGGAATAGTGGTAAATTAGAGCGGAAATCAGATTCATGTTAAAATTGGGTAATGTTTGGTAATGTCTCAAAAAAAAATAATTGGGTAATGTTATCAATCTTGGAAGGTCCTAACTATAAGGTCCCCTACTTTTTGGGAATCCTTGGACGAGCAAGTAGGCCATTGACATTGCTTCAACAATAACTTTCTGTATTCCTCCAGAGCAAAGTAAGTATCACTTCTTGGTAATTTTTGCAATCCCTTTAACTTTTTTTTTTTTTTAAAGAAAATCTCAACTGAATATTTCCCTTTGTGAAAGTGGAAGCGCCCGTTGCCGTTTGATGCTATTTACTCTCGTCCTGGCCTGGCTCGGCGTTGTCAGGTGAGGTTTTTGTATTCGTCTTGAAAGGGTTTTCCTTGAAGTGACTCGGGTGTCAGCTTCCGTGACGCGTCGTCTTTTCGATTGTCTTTGCACTCGTGGGAGATGTGAGGACGGAGCGCCTCCTCAGCCGTCACAATATTGATACTGTACGATGGCTGTCGAGGCACAAGACCCCCCCCCCCTCATTCGCCTGCGCCGGCTTCTAATCTGCCCTGACAGACCGTGCGGAACTTGAATGATAGCAGGTGTGACATCACAAATAAGAGAGGATGAAGTTGTGAAAGAAGGAGGAAAAAAAACTTTTCTTGATGAATTCATTTGGTTGTGATGGAAATCTATTGTCATTTTCTTTTCAATTGCTTCTGATCTAATTTGAAAGTGGGATGGCTTCTTCAATGTTGCTGTATCTGCCTTACACTTTTACTTTTTTTTTTAACTGGAAGAATTAAAGACATTGTTAAAAACAATGCCATTCAATTTCTTTTTTCTTTTTATGTACAGTAAATCACATATAAATGGGGTCACCAAATAAAACCTTGCCTAAGGCGCCACATTGTTTCTGAAGCACTTCTAGGTTATAAATATAAACAAACAAATGAAAAATAGTAAGAAGGGCATTAACTGAGCATGACTTCTTGCACCACATGATGACATATTTTTACACCGTTGCACATATAATTCATTACATGGTGTATAACGGGTGAACAAACTTTTTCATTTGAGGGCCACGTACAGAAAATCAGAAGGACGCAAGGGCCACATAATGTTATGAAGAGGAATTGTGTTTAGTCCTAAAAATTGTACAAATAATTTATTTGTGCTTTTGCACATTTAGAAAAATGCTACACTATATAAACCAATTTATTTGCAATATGGCAGTAGGGTTATTATAGTTTTGGAATTTTTCATTTTAGTTTTTATTTAGTTTTGAGTTTTGTTTTTTGTTTTTTTAATTTAGTTAGTTTTAATTAGTTTTCAGGGTGGTTCTGTTAGTTTTTTTATTATTAGTTTTAGTTCTTTAATAAATGCTTAGTTTTAGTTTAGTTAGTTTCAGTATTAGTTTTAGTTTTTTTATGTGTATTACTTGTATGCAATATTTTTTATTTTGTTTGTTTTATTTTAGTTCGTTTTGTAAACGTAAAATGTAGTTTCAGTTAGTTTTTTTTTAAAAAGCATCTTCGTTTTTATTTTATTATGTTAACGAAATGTTTTTTTTGAATTTTTTTTGTTGTTGTTAGTTTTAAAATAATCTAATAGCACCTGTGTTTTTCGACACCCTCCCTTCTTGCTTTGACCATCTCCAAACATTTTTGTTTTTATTTTATTTGAACTGAGTCAAATGCCATTTTTAGCATATGTCGCGGTGCCACTAAAAGATGGACGGCGGGCCGCAAATGGCCCCCGGGCTGTAGTTTGGACACCCCTGCTGTATAACCTCGAAGCATTGTAAGCTGAGGATCTCTGATCAAAATGTCAACAAAGCAAATTTCATTTATCCTATTCTAAATGAATGATAAATTCATTTGTGAAAAATGTTGACACGAGAGTTTTTTAATTTCTTTTTGGGTCGGTTGCCAAAGTCTTTTCCCCTTTTTCCCGCCCCGGTCCCACAGGAAAGATGCTTGAATTTGCTCATTTACCGAAAGGAAGAAGTTGAAGGTCGGGATATTCTTTTTTTTTTTTTCTGTCAGATTTGCAAAGATTATTCCCATTATGATCCTATTAGCCACAGGGTGAATGTGACTTCTTAAGAGGGATTTATGGGAAAAATAGTTCCCCGCAAAAAAACAAATCGCTTGGCAGGACAATCCCACACAAAAACGCATTGCCCCTTGCGAATACAATTTAAGGGGCTACATTTGGGTTCTCAAGGCCAGCAAATCTGAAAGTCATAATCCTGGACCACAAGTACCACTTGACGTTCCCAGCGGGCTCCTTTCCCGGAACTTTGAGATTGCTGAGGCGGAGCTGATTTAGACAGGGATTAATCTGTCCGAGCACCTGCAGTCTGTAGGCAACTAGCCAGCCAGTGCGGACCCCTACTCACCCTCAACAAACAGGTTAAATGAGGAACTACTTCAGGAATGCAAAACACTCCCCCCAAAAAAGACACCCCACCATTTTGTTGGTGTTTTAATAAAGAAAAGTATCTCTGTATTAAATGAAAAACAATCATCATCAAAGTGAATGTGTCATTTGCTGTAATATGTGTGTGTTGGATGTGTGCCTTTAAAAGGTTCCTAATGAATGATGTGATGAGCCAAAGTCAGGTTCCATGATGTACGAATGTAATGTAACGTGAAACCACAATACACAAACATAACACAACACGACTTTGGTCCCTAATGACAAGCCTGTAGCAGCTAACCGGACAATTGCTAGCATAAGAAGCTAATGTAGCAGTCTACCACTATATTCAGTCCTTCTTGTCCAACTGCACCAACAAATGGACTCAAATTCACAACAACAAATCATCAAAGTCGTTTGTTCACCAAAAAAACGCTTGATACTGGAATGGAAGAAAAACAGAAATTAAAAACAAAGTGTGTAAAAGAGCGGCTGAAATATCGTTTAGCGACACACTGACTTCACATAAATTGTTTGAATTTAGGGGAATATTTTGCATGAAAATGTAGATCAACGTGGCTTGCCACTGAACCTATTTGGGGGTACAGCGGAACGAAGTCTTAAAGTGAATTAAATGTTAAGTTTGCTAATAAAGAGATTCACTATCATGCACTCATTTTAATGAGGGAGGCTTATCGTCTCTTGTCCTTCCGCGGTTTATTGTCTTGGGGTCAGGTGCCCCTGTGGTTGACGCCATATGTGAGGGAAGCAGGGGGCGGCCCCCTGGAAGCCTGCTGGTCATACCACTGAGCTCAGGTAAGTTCCCCGATAACCGGATCACCCCCTTACCAACTCCCCACGCTCCCAAACCAAGCGGGCACCCAGGGGAGAGGAGGTGTTAAAACCTGAAGGGCCTTTGCCTGGCGCCCCCTCCGGCCCTCCCTCCTCTCTGCCCCCCATGAGCACGCAACCATCTGCTCCCCGCCCCCGCCCAGCTGGCCACCTTTGATCCCACCAAATTTAAGCTAAAACGAGGATGATGACGGAGCTCTTCCAGTTTGTCCTGAAGAAGCGAGAGAGGAGATGGAAGAGAGGAAAAGCGAATGTCTGCTGGCTCACTGATGTGCAGATTCCAAGGATGGGCCAAAATTTGGTGATGACGTGCTGATGAATACTAGTCAGAAGTCCTGGTGCAAGCCCTGCCGCCCCAACTGACTTTGGGCGAAAAGTAGCCTAACAATTACAGACATCAACTGTGACATAAGTAGGAAATGAAATCAACCACTTATGTACTGTGTAACGTACAACACACGTAACTTTATACCTTTTTATCACAGGTAAAAAAAAAAAAAAAAGGCAATTGCTGCTAGCAAGGTAGCAGCTAGCTAGCTACCCAGGCGTGGGCTAGCTAGCTACTTTGCTCTCTACATCTATAGAAACATCACAAAAAGATGGAACCCACTACACTGAAAGCTTGTTGGACTACTCTGTTTGTTTGTTTATTGAACATATAAACATAAACATAAGCAGAAAAAATTAAAATAAATTTAAAAGAAAGAAGAAACTTTCAGTTTACATGTTCAAAGTCCAAACTGTTTACGCTTCAGGCTTCCACTTCAATTAGCGTGATACTGTAAATAAGTATTACATTTTGAGTCCCATTATTTAGATTACTCTGATTCAAAATATTTAAAATAACACCGAGGCCAATTCAAATTCATCCAACCATTCTCATAAGCATATGGCGTATTTTCCCGACAATTAATAATGTATCTGAACTGAGTCAGTGATAATAGTACACTCGTGTTTTTGTTCTCTGTGAACCAGGACTCAAATTGATTCCCCAGAAAATATAATGTGAATAATTAAAACCCAATGATTAAACATTGAGATAATATTTAATTAAGGCGTCTCATTAGAATTCTTGGTGCAGCGCCATTAATAGGTCATTAGCACAATTAATTAATTAAGCTCCACCAACCTACCGAAAGGAATTCAATCCATAACGAGATGTTTTTGAGGGACTTAATTAGGTAATCTGCGCTCCCACAGAGGCCTGTGTACGGAATCCAATGTGAACTAAAATTACTGCTAAAACTCGCTGAACTTCTCGTTACGGGTCGCTGGGAAAATAAAGCGTGATTGCTTCCTTCGCCATTTTGATGTGAAGTAGAAAAATACTCCTGTGTCTGAGGGAAGTGGAAGTTGAACTTTTCAAGGCCCATTGTATTGTTAAAGTTCAAAACATAATTTAAAAAAAAAAAGTAAAATCATCAAATACCATGAATCTTTGTGTGAGTACTTGATCTATATTCTGCAACAGAAAGTCAGTGAACTGGGAAAGTGTGCGTGTGCGTGCGTGAGATCTGGGGTGAGCCCCCCTAGTGCGATCCTTCGCCCCCGTAGCGTGAACAATCCTGGCGCCTGATCTGCCCAGCAAACCGGCTCGCATATAAAGAGCGGTTATCTCCGCATCCCGTTGCCTCCGTGTCCGCACTCGGGCTGTGTTTAATCACGCCGGGCCCGATGGGAGAAGACTGTTTTTACGCTGGCATAATCAGACGGGGGCCGCCATGTGTCCTGGTCATACGTATTAATCCTGCCTTGCTATGTCTATGGCCTTATCAGCTCCCAAAGCCGAGTTCTCTTGGGATGTGAGCTGCTGCCTCAGCGCCCTCTAATCCGCCCGGAGAAATTGTTAACACCATGTAAATGCGTCCAGGGATGATATATGGCGTCTTGTATAACATATGTGTTATTGTTGAGCGTTTTGCATGCGGCTTCTGAGATTATGCATAGAATAGGGGGGGAAAGATGGTATTGATTGATGGGGATAACAAACGTCCAATATCGTTTTAGATGCAAATGCTCACTCGGCATTACAGGACAAATCTTTTGGTCTGCTTATGGATATGAGCGAGCACGAAATAGTGGAGGGATTGGACGATTTATCTCAGGCGGCTACGTTCATATAATGGAATGTACGTGACGTGAGGAAGCATTCAGATTACTGAGTTAAACGAATGTATGTATTGTTGTAATCTGATTCCTTGAATGAACAAAACTCAAATGTCATCAGTTCAATTTTAAAGAAAAGCTTCATTCACAATTAAGGATTCTTTTTTCTGTTTAGAACAATTTGTGGCAGGTTCATTACAGGCAGATTCTGTTTAATAATATTTAAGGACCAGCAGTAATATCAGAACCATTAAAGATAAAAGGACTGAGTGAGGAACCTTTCAATTGGTGCCGTGACCCGGACTACCCCTGAACCCTTCAGAACCGTGCACTGTAAATCTGTGGTACTGAAATATATTCCCTTTGTTATCTATTTCAAGCATGTTTTGACAACATTGCTATACTGTCAATTCCAGCCTGCTTTGTAATCTCTAGCTTCCATTTTGTTGTGTTGTTATTTTTGATGTACACCGTTTCATCTTTGGTCTGTCAGTGGGAAAGAGAAGCGTCGTCGAAATGTATTGGAAGTTCACGTTCTATCGTCAAGCAATGCAATTTTTAACAAGTCAATGAAAATGTGCTGTCAACAATCCACTTGTATTATATCTACACAGTATGATTCCCAAGCAGACATGCACAGAAAGGATGTCATTAATTCCAACCTTCCCAATCATAAAATGTCTCCAGTTTTGTTGTCTTTGTTTTGGCATGTTACGGTTCGAGAACAGAGCGAGAGTCTTTGTTGTCACTTCCTGTCAAGGTTGGTTAGGCCTCAGCGTCAGTTCCGACGGACACGCGAAGCCGTGTGATTTTTCTGTAGTCGGTTAATTAGACCCCCAACCACCCTTTTTTCTTCTCTGCAAATACGACTCAAAGTACTGTCTCGCGTGATTAAAGGCAGCTCATTATCTGTGACTCGTCTCGGTCTCATTCAAGCCCCCACTGAGGACGTCGCAGAAGAAGAGAATTTTCAAAATGCAGAGACCACCCACTCCACAATTAGGGCTCGATTTCAAATGTCCGTTCTTTTATGATTAGCGCAGACAGAATTTACTGTATACTGAATTTACTTGACAGTAAGTAGTAATTTCATCCGCCATTTGTAAATTTAGTCTCACTTTTCAATCATGCTAGTTACTTTTTCACGTAGTTAGTCAACCTCATCCCATTTAATCAATTTTTAGTTAACTATAAATCTAGCATCTTAGTCTTTATTTTAGTCCAAGAAAACAATTTTATTTGTCCAGTTTTAATCAACAAAAACTCAACCTTTTAGTCTAGTTTTAGTCAGGACAGTCATTTTACACCTAGATATTTTTTTGGCAGCAGATAATGTTGAACATTCCGGATCTAAAACTATTTCACATAAAATTTGCTCTCATCTTTTTGATGAAAAAAATGGGAAAAAAAAAAAAATTGACACACAATTACAGTATATCAATTAGTGGCTACTATGATTCCATACTATGAGCTAGTAAATTAGCCAGCATTAGTTAGCGGTTGGATTAATATTATTGTTGGAACGTAATAGCCGTTGGATTAATGTTACGTTATAACTATAATTTACTCTTTTTTTAAAAATTATTATTATTATTACCTTTACACCATGAACCCAAGCATGTCCCATGTGTTTGTGCATGTTGCACTCCATAGCTGCAGATTTGAAAGGGGAGTTGTCACATGACAGTGTAACAGTGACAGATGAGCAGAGACGAGATTTTACAAAATCAGATAATTTTCATCTCGTTTTTGTTCATGAATTAAAATGTCCATAGATTTGAGTCCAGTTTTTATTAAGTGAAGTACATTTTCGTCTCATCTTCATTAGCCGACGAAAATGCATACTTTTTATTAATGAGGTTTTTAGTCTAGCCTAGTCTAGATTTAGTCAGGTGAAAAATGGGTGTTGATTAACTCATTCACTGCCAGCCCAGTAAAAATGGATCTTTGACGTGTATAGCCGTCAATGGCACTGAAAGAGTTAATCACATCTTAGAATTTCGATTAATCACCTAATCAAAAAGGCTTTTTCAACATTTTTTTTAAGAACACCTTTTGTGTGATAATTCTTTCTACATTTATGAGCACATCTTGAACATTTTTTGATCTACTGCACACTTGCTCATCCTCCTCTTATTTTAACTCATTCACTGCCAGCCCAGTAAAAATGGATCCTTGACGTGTATAGCCGTCAATGGCACTGAATGAGTTAAATTATTTTTGTTTAGTTTTGTTGATGAAATAAACACTACTTGACAACATTTGGGCAATTCTAAAAAGCTAGGTGGAGTAGTGACAGAGAATGGAAGGTGATGTATGTATTTCTTCAGGGTGGAACATTTTTTCATGGACAGTAATTTTGGTCAAGATCATGAGCTTGTTAAAGCGAGTCTTGAAGATTTTGTGTTTCACGGTGAATCAACAAATTTTCCTCGCACAAACTGGCATTACAAATTTCAGACCTGTCTAGTTAGTACACTGGGTTGTGTTTTGGTTGCATTTTAATGGCGATTGGATGAATTCCCTAAGATGATTTGGGTATATGACCGACAGAAAAGGCCCACATCCCAGAAAACTACTAATTTCAACTTCTAATTTCATTTTGTTGATAAATAACCAAAAAGAAAAAATGACAGATTAAGCAATGACAGGAGTGGGTTTTAGACGGACTGTCCGTCAATACTGACATAAGCTTCGGCGCTACTAGCATTTTCGTACAAAAGTCTATGAAATTCTTGCAAGCACCCTTGGTTACCGTTACCCAAAACCAGTCAACAGTTAATGGAAATGTTCCAAATGAATACATTTGGAAAACCTCCGGACACCGCCCAACAACAGGGGATCCCAAACCGCAGTCTGCTTCTCAAGCTGAGGACTGATTAGACCGAAGATGGCGCTCGGCTGGAGGACGGACACGACAGCGCTTCCCCCAGAGATTACATTTGCACCTGCCCCATCCGGAAACAATGCTCATTTACTCCGTGCACTGGGCTTAATTAAAAAAAAAAGAAAAAAAAAAAAAAAGGCTAATTTGCACAGTCGACTTTTCCTTCGAAATTGGAAATCTTGTTCACCACTGAGTCTGTTAATTTGCACAGGAAACTGCCGACTGAGCCGGGTGGACGGCAGCCGTGATGGCGTTTTGACAGGGACGGTGGATGAACCATGTTGCGCACCTCCCTGTCGTCACTATTCCAGGGCGATCGGGGGGGACTAAACTTTGATTCCAACATAAAATAATCCTAACTGCTCCATAGTGAGGTATAATCTCCATAAAGTGAAATCACACAAGGGCGGACGGCGGCGGAATGGGACATCTCTTCCTTGACAGGTGACCGGATTGATGATTCCGGGAGAGGGAGGGGAAAAAAAACGTGCATGGGGATGAATTATGACAGTTTTCATATTAGGGCTGACTTATCTGGTGTGGGAAAAAAAAAAAAGAAAAAAAAAGAGCATTAAGGCCGGCGAGTACATGGAGCGATACAATCACAAATTGACCTGTCAATCACCTCACCCGGGCTTCAAAGGTGCAGATAAGGTCGCTGAAAGCTGATTCCCCCGTCCTTTTTTTTTTTTTTTTTTTTTGCTTAAGCACATTTTTTGGGGTTGGCGACAAGAACATGAAAAAGATGTGGGATCATTCAGCCAGCCTGTAAAGTAAAAAGGGATTTTACATGCTAACAGAAATAGCCCTTTAATACTTTCTTCATGTCTGGGAAGATATGGTCCAAGGGGGGAAGTTCCCGAAGGCTTACAAGGTAATCTCATTGATATTTATTCATCTAATGATGACTAAGAATGTAAACTAGGGAGGGCTGCGCTCGCTGCGAAGATGACCCCAATGAGTCGCCCGCGTCGAGGTGCCGAAATGTCCCCCCAAAAGCAGACGCGGAAGAAGCGCTAATCCACGGCGAGGTATTAAAGTTGGCAAATGGTAGATAATGCCGGCAGATTCCCAAATGGACGTCCAACAATGATCCGTGTAAGGGCGAATTAAAGCTTCAAGCAAATTGGATGTAACTAAGACTTAAGTAAAGATAGCGTAGGCGACGCCCTTTCGAGAACCCTCACGTGGAAGTTTGGACTAAAATCGCATTCCGTCTTCAAACAGCTTAGCAGTACGTGTGGTAATTACATATTTTCTCAGCTCGTCGTTAATCTCGGAGGAGAAGGTGGAAGAGGAAGGAGGGCGCCGGAGACACAAAGTCGAGGACGGGGTGAGGGGGGAAGGACGGGTGTTACTTTTTCCGGGGAGGGATCACTCCTCACATTAGCCGGAGCTGTCGTACCTGTCGCTGCAGCGCTGACAGGCGGTTTGTTTGGACGGAGGGGTCAGGCGAGGAGCAGGGGGAAGTGAAAGAATGCGGAGGACACTCAAAGTTAGCGATAGCACGAGGGGGATCGGGCAGCGGGGGTGACATCATGATTTATTGACTGCTGGGGGGGAAAGGGGTGGTCTTCTTGACCTGGTCTTGAGGTCACTGTAACGGCCACAGGTAGTGGAAAATTTGGTAGTCTTATCTTTTGTTGGCATTCCTAAGGCAGCGTCTGTCGTAGAAATGTTGAAGCAAACAAAAATAACATTTTTGGCAAAAGGAGAAATTATATGTGTAAAAAAATTAAAATAAAGCATTTTAAAATAATAGAACCTGACACAGCTCACCAAAAAAGTGGGCTAGAAAAGCTATAGTTTGGCACAGTGAACTTTAATAAGCATATTATTTTCATTAATTTACTAAAATACTAATTATTTGTTTAGTATTAATGACGAGGTTTTTTTGTGCTAAATCAGTAGCCCAGCAAACTTATCAGAAAAATACAGTTGGATTTAGTGAGCTTTACCTAGCTAAATATTTATTACATTCAGTTTTAGTTCAGTTTAGTTTTTTTTTGTCTGTTTGATGCTAGATTCAACATGTTTCTACAAAAACCTTTTTTAAATCTGCTAATCAGAAAATGGGACAAAACCCCAGAGTTATGTTTTTGTGAGATTTGAGTATGTTACTTTCATTAAATGAAGCAAAAATGTGCCTGATTTGCTTTTCAGAATCTGATTAAATTCTTCTGAGAATGCAGTTTATCAGAAAAATCAGAAAAAAAAAAAAAAAAAAGCTTTCATCAACTTACTTTCTCTGAGAAACGGCCCAAAAAAATGTCTATTTTGCCATATAAATTACAAGGAACGTTTGAAAGCAAAATAAAATAAAAATAAATCTTGTGAAAGCTCATCAGAAAAATGAAAGTCAGATTAATTTTCACGATTTCTCACAACGGAGCTTCTTATTTTTTTTTTTAAATTAGGAATGTAATTAGATTTTTTTTGTCTTTTTTTTTTTTAATCTCACCATTTTTGTTGGAAAATTAAATTAAGTACTTAATCACAATTTTTTGGTTGGGAACGTGCAACTTCCCAGTGAAGAATTATTTTTTTTTTGCATTAAAAAAAAAAAAAAAAAAAAAAAAAAGCATAGGCGAATCTTTTGATGATAGCCTGAGGGGAAATTCGGGTGTATGAGTAGTACGCAGGTGCTTGCTTAAAAAAAATAATAAAAATACATTGTATGAAATTGATAAATGCAAAAACCTTTTGAACAATAAAGTGGTGTGATTTTTTTTTTTTTTTTTTTTTGGCACTGCCCAATGAAACCCTGATCACTATCATTATCATTCCAAAATGTCAATATACTGCCGGTGTTTTTCCACTGGTTAGCAACAGTAACCCTTCTAGAGTAAACAATAATCGTCCTATATTGAAAAAGGTTGGAGTGGAGCAGTTAGTGTACACAACGCAGCTCAGGTCAGCTTTTGTTTCTGTGTTGTTTACTCAACAGTCACAGGCGGCCATGTTGTCGTCACCTGTGAAACGACAAAGCCCTAACGAGGGCTCACACAAGAAGGCGCACGCATGGATACAGTATGACGGGATCAGCTAAGCAAACATTTAGCTATTCATGTGACCTGTTGCCGCTTTGCGTGGCAACGTTGGACAGCTGTTGATGCGGTTTCCAGCGCGCTTCCTGTTGGGCCTGCAGCAGCTGCCTGCCCTCTATTCTCCACGGCCCTCCCAGCCGGGTGAGGCGGGTGTCAGCAGCCGTCTTGACGACAGACAGCTCCTTTCTGCCTCTGGCTCTTACTGTATGGCATCGGCCTTTCATGGCTCAAAGAGAGGCAGCCAGCGTGGAGAACCACAATGGCCTGGCAACACACCTCGCTTATTAACACGCACCCGGCGTGCTGTGGGCTCCGCCTACGGCCGGAGAGGCACGTGCGACGTGCTAACATTGCTGTGCGCACAGGCTATGCGTGTGTTTGTGGATTAAAGGTGATGAAATATGTAGTTGAAAGCACAAACAATCTGCAGTGAACACATTTGCAGTGCAGCATCAGAAAATTTGATCATTGAGATTATTATTTGATATTGAGTGTATTATTATCCTGCTTTCATTAAATTAAGTAAAGGTATGCACATTTTATTTCAATTGAATTTTTTTTTAGATTTATTTATTTTTTTTAAGTACATCTAATCGCAGCTCAGCATCCGCGAATTTGCCCATTTTATTTTTATTTTTGGTGCAGGGAGCCAATGCATGTAATATCGCAAGGTTAAAATTGGTAACAAAAACTAATAAACTAAAAAATAAATAAATAAATAAACACAAATAAAAACGCAAATACTTAAAAAAATACAACAAACCATGGCTCGCATTTATGAAACTAATTTTAACAATAACTTTGTCAATTAATATACATGAGATTTCAGAGTTAATTTTAAATTTATTTAAGTACTGTATTGCTGTACATTGGTACAAAAGGATGGTCAATTGTTTGAGAATTGTAGTTCCTTTATTTTATAAAACAATTTAAACACCTTTTTAGGCCTTGCATTTGACCAACTAAATTATTAAAAAAATAAAAATAAAAAAATCTCAAGCTTAAACTAAAACTAATAAAAACTACATTAAAACAAAGAATAAAAAATAAAAAATATAAAAACCTAATAAATCTGCTTTAAGAATTATAAAAATGAACTGAATTTAATGAACAAAAGTCAAATTTAAATAAAACTAACTATGTTTTTGGTTTTAAAAAATATATATATACTCCGACCCCCAAAAATTTATAATGGCCAGCCCAGTTACTATACCATGCATATTAGTTACGGTATTTCTTTGGCACAATTTGGTGGCATTTTGGTACCAGTCAAACTGTTATGAGTTGAGTAGTTTCATTTACCGCCATCTTGTTGCATCATTCAGCAAATACAAACGTGTGACTTAAATTGGAGCGATCAAATGTCTCCTTGGCTTATCAAGGACATCACAAAAGCCTTTTATCCATAAAGAGTTTTACAATAAGGTTTATGTTGCTCAACTTCCATTTTGCCTCAAATGCTTCAGGCCTGATGAATCAACAATTGATTCCACAAAATTGAAATCAATCAATGATCAGTTAATAGATTACATACCTGCATACATTTGCACACATCCTGCATATGAGAGCCACTACAAAGTGTCCTCATATGCAAAGTGTAGTCAAAGAAATGCATGTCAACACCCATCTAACTTCAAATGTGGACTGTCAGAAAGAGTGACTGGCGAGTGTGCTGGTAATTAGTTTATATGCATAAGAAAGAGACATTGGACGTGATGAAAATGTATTGCAGTCGTCTTAGGGGGTATAAACATGTTGGCATAGCTTCGGAAAGAAAAACAATGATTGTCCAATGCACTTTTTTTTTTTTTTTAAATAGCGCACCATCCATAATGAAATCCGACAATTTTGACGCGACAGAAGCTTTCAAAAGCAGACTTTGAAAAAAGTTGTCAGCGTTATTGATGGCGGCAGTTTTTGTGCGTGCGCGTGTGTGCGTTTGGTCGGCGGCAGGCAGGGAGGGATGGTGGGAGGGAATGTTGGTGGTTTGCTGGAAGGTGTCACATGATTAAAGTGTCGATCGGAGATAGCGGGATCGGCAGGCTACGGGGAGAGATAAGAGGAGAGTAAGCATGTTTAAAGTGTGCTGTGATCAGCCATTGCGCCAGGGAAAGCAGTGACAGGTGTATCGCGGCGAGGAAAACAGCGGCGGGGGCAACTCCTCTAAAGGCGCCCGGGCTAAAATTAGAATACCTCAGAAGATGCGTCCGATTCAAAGGGTTATTTTTATCCTTCCTGATAATGACCCCGGCGCGTGGTCGCATATGCTGCTAATTCAACATCGGCAGGCAGAAAATGTGGGTTTGCCTAAATGAAGGGAAGTCATGAGAAAAGGTCAACAAAGTATAAAAACAAATGTTTAACTCATTCGCTCCCAGCCATTTTCACAGAAACAATCCCGTTCGCTCCCGACTGTTTTACTGAATTTTGACAGATTTTGCAAGGCCCACAGAATATTGTGTTCAATTGCTATAAAAGCATGGAACCTACCAAAAGAAAGATTAAAGTCTCTTCTTTCATCAGGGAAAAAAAAGTATGTTTCTATCTGTTACTGATTTGCAGCAATTAGCATTAGAAGAGAGCTAAGTTTCATCAGTTTTCACAAATCTATTTAAAATTGTAAGTAATTGAGCTTTTTTTCTAGATGGCCCTGGTTGAGCTCCTTTGCGCTGCTGCCACCTGCTGGCTGGTTTTGTAATAAATACCATTTCTGCAACCGTTCTTTGCAGTTGAGAGGCTGCAACAAAGCCTTCTGTATGCTTTAGCATAAAAAACAAACAAACAAAAACGTATAAATACGTCTTTGGGACACTTAAAACAAAAAAACGTATTTACACGTTATTGGGAGCAAATGAGTTAATCGCATATAACAGCTTAAATGATTTTTACGGAAAAACGCAACATCACTAATTTATCTTCTTTTTAGAAACTGAGCACAGACACGAGTTACAATTCGAATAGCGAATTATCATGCAGAATGAAGTTTCATCCACCGCCAGATGTAGCAAAGCATCCCCAGAAGATAACCGAGCCCCCAACTGTGTTTCGCAGCAGGTGCAGAGTTCTTTTTCTTTGTGGGCTTCATTGTCACGTCTGTAAACATCGAGCTGATGTGACTTGCCAAAAAACACGGCGGCGTTGTCTCATCTGTCCAAAGAACATCCTCCCAAAAGCTTTTGTGGCTTGTTGTCAGGATGCATTTTCGAACATTTCAGTCTCGCCAGTTTCAAGTTATTTCAATGACCCGAGTGGGTTTTTCTTTGTTTCACGGAAGCTCACCAAAAATTTGGTAGAAATCTAGAAAAATTGTCAACATCTGTCTAGACAAAAGAAGTGTTCCAGCCATATTGTTTTTGCACATTGAGCATATGGAAAACATTCAAATTAAATGTTTTAATGGAAAAAAAAATACAATACACAGTGTGTGGGTACATGGTAAAAAAATAGTTTATTCAATGGTAATGTTGACAAATCATATTTTCAATAAAATTTCCATCATTTTCAATGCATAATTTGTTGCAAAATTCAGGTCAACTTGATGGATTTGCTTTGCCGTCAATTTCAACACATTGACTGGTAATGTGTTATTTCATGCGGTTTAAGTCTGGAAGTGCATCAAATTATGCATTGAAAATGATGGAAATCATGTTGAAAATATGATTTATCAACATTACGATCAAATAAAATAGTTTTAAGTTCATGTACCCAGACTTTATGGACTTTATGTGTCTAGATAGGTTCAGTGCTTAAATGAAGTGCAGTCCACATGTTTACGTACATATCATAATTTCATGGACCATGAAAAGTTGAATTGATAAAGACATTATTGTTGTACTCTTACTGTAATCCATTTAGTAAGTTAACTACTCTAGTTGAAGTAGATCCAAATCTTTTAGAATAATTCATAGTTCATTTTATTTAAGCTTAAGCTTAACCTATAAGAATATTTATGTATAATTAATAAACCTAATATGGTTATTGATTAATATAGATTAATGTATTTCTTGTGTTCATTTTAAAAAGGGGGAAGAGGAGAGTTAAAAAAAAAAAATATCGTGGGGGGATGGGGTTCAACCTATCTTTCATTATGTGTGGAAAAATTAACATATTCTCTGTATGCCCTGGCAAAAACAATAAATGTTTTACGCTGGCGTCATCTTGGCCCCAATGAACTATTTTAAAGTGAGTTGATGAGTTTCATTTGGACAAAAGTCACTCTTTGCCACCATCTTGTAGCATAAGAACTATGTTGAAATGAGTTTGAGGAGTTCTATTCACATCTTGCAACATATCCAGGCAATTGTAAACTTGTTGGGGAAGTATCAATGATTCGCAGATATTCATTATTCACGGCAGGGCTTGGACCCACTGATACTGTAGTATATGCTGGTCGCTGAATCAGTGGAGGTTGGAGTTTGTGGATCTCACTCTGCTTCAACTATCCTCCCTTCCTTCCTTCCTCTAGTCTTTCCTCTGGTCTCCCTCTCTGGTTGGAATTCAGATGCACCTGGGGTTGGTGAAAGATTCTGGATGTGTAACTGTTGGTGGAGGTTGATATCTTGTTGGCGCTGGATCTCACTTGGCTTCCTTTTTTCCTTCCTTTGGTCCTTCCTCTGGTCTCCTGACAATCTCACGATTCTGGCGGGACTCTGAAGGATCGGGTTAAGGTGAAGGGTCTTGGATTTATAACAGGTTTCAGGTGGATTCAAGAGCACATACAGATTCACACTGCATGCACAAAAAAATAAAATAAAAAGAGGGAGTTATTGAAAGAAAGCTACCTGCTTATCTCATAAAAAAAATTACCAAAAAACACCAAAATGTCGTGCCGGTGTATCCAAACCGCATTTTAGAGACTCCGATGCCAGGCAATATCGACATTTTGTGCCGCCACTACAACATCCCGCTGAAAGAAATTGTGGGCGAGCTACCTGTTTAATTTTTCAGATCTCCTTGAAGCATGTATTTCCTTATTAGTTTGGAGACGTTGGCTTGGCTTGAGTGGATGGATGATGCTGTCAGCGGGTCCCGGGCATTATGGCGGCTCCGTGTGAGTGATTTCCACCAAGGAAAGCCTATTAGGCCTGACAGGGGGATGATGATATTAGGCCATCATCATTCAGCAGACGCCGCCCCCACCAAGCCGACTACACCGTCATCCATCAGACAGCCCAAAACAGTCTCGCTCACCCTTTCCATTGCATCCCTTCTCGCTCCCAGTGCTTTCCCCGTCGTTCCTAATTGCCCTTGTTTTGAGTCTTTCCGACGATCAAACTCCTCCGCTCCCTCACCGCCGGCAAACACAAAGACAAATTCTGCCCTTTTCGTAGCCCATGAAACATTTAACATTTCATTCCCCATCTTGGCAGTCGCAAGTAAAAAAAATGACCCAATGAATCTTACTTATTGTCGAGCATGAGATCCCCCGTCCCCGAAGTCGGAATCCATTGTCCTAGCTAGGCCGCCTTGTTCTCGACTTGTTCACATTACCATCCTGACTTGAAAGCAACAAAAAGTGTGCTGACGTGCGGAATATAGACGGATCGCTCTTTTGAAGTTTACATCAAAAAGTTACAAGAGGACAACATGGGTTGAGCTGTAGGCTGGCATAATTAGACCACGTCCTTCATCGACTATGTGAATTTTTTTCATAATCATAATTTAGCGATCTTGGCTCAAATTATTTGCAATATAGTCACAACTAGTGTTGTTCCGATACCATTTTTTGGCCCCCGATACCGATACCCAGCTTTGCAGTATCGGCTGATACCAAAGGCTGTCAAGTGCATACCAAAGCAACAGGGGGCGCTATGAAAATTAATCATTAAGGAAAAGGGTAATCAATCATGTCTAATTGTGGCGTTAATATATATTGTAAATAGTGTTGTTCCGATACCGTTTTTTGGCCCCCGATACCGACACCGATACCCATCTTTGCAGTATCGGCCAATACCGATACCATACCGATACTTATACTTAAGGTTTTTTTTTCCTCAACATGAAAAAGCTGTCCTGCTATTGGTTCAGAACATTCAAGGGCCAATAGGATATCTTAGATCGGCATGCAGTGAACATGTCACATATCAGTGAATGTCGTGCACCAGCAAGACACAAGATGCTGCAACCAAAATCCTATATTAGCGTTGGAATTAATGGTATGGTCTGGGACAAATATTCATATTTCAGATGATGACAAATTTGTGGGGAAATCCAGTATTTTAAGTGAATAGTAGACTAGTGTTTGGAATTGTGCAATTCAAGTTTTTCTTGTCAGTTTTTTTTTCACACAAGAAGCGAGTTGAGAATGAGTCAACTACGCCTCTGCTGGTCACATCCAAGTAGTGCACTCCAAATCGCCTCAATAATGCACCAAATTCAAAACAATCGATAACTGGATCTATTTTCAACATGATTTTGCTGCCAGGGGGATTGTGCAGATGTAGTCCACAAAGATAACCACAATTGCACATTCATTGTTATTTCATGAAAATAAACAGCATGGACGTACTGTGTGCCTTAGTTGATGTTGTGCGACACTTTCAAGTACCGCAATCCACATTGTGTCAATTAATTGTTAATGATATGAATCGTCGATTGTGTCTGGTCAAATTCCTGATCAATTCCATCTTAAATGCAAGCACAACGTTTGCCCAAAAAGGGCACGGCTGACAAAAATTTTATCACAGATGACAAGACCGCTAAAACAAACTAGCTGGAGCCCTTTTCAGTTCACAATTGGATCCCTAAGTCGCAGTTTGTTTTTAACCTTTTGTTAAGAGTAGAAAACCCCAAGTTGAGCCCCTTTGACCTTTGCTTTGGACCTTTTTGCCCATAGACGCGACCCCGCAGAGCCCCAAGCCCTCCAGAATGCTTGGACCGGACCGTTGCTAAGCTCGATTCACATGGGGATCAATGGAACTGCATGTTGGCCTTGACAATGGTGAGTTTATGTGGCAACAGTCAAATGTGTTGTCTCGGGCTATTGTGGTGCCTTTTTTTAACATACAGAAGAGTGATTAACTCTTTTCAAAGAAGCATCCCGTTCACTCCCAGCTGTTTCACTGGATTTTGACAGATTTTGCAAGGCTGAAAGAATGTTGTGTTCTGTTGCCATGAAAACATGGAACCCACCAAAAGAAACATTAAAGTATCTTCTTTCATCAGGGAAAAAAAAAAATATTTCTATCTGTTTACATTTTGCAGCAATTAGCATTACAATATAGCTAAGTTTTATCATTATTCACAAATCTATTTAGAATTGTGAGTAATTGAGCTCCTTTCAACATGGCACTGGTTGATCTCTTATACTCTGCTGCCATCTGCTTGCTGTTTGTGTAATAACCATTTTTTTCTACTATTCTTTCAAAAGCCTATCTATCAAAGCCTTATGTATGGTCTAGCATAAAACAAAACAAAACAAAAACGTATAAATGTGTCTTTGGGACACTTAAAACATTTAAAATAGAACGTATTTATACGTTTTTGGGAGCAAATGTTAAACAAGCCAAATTCAAGAATAAAATAGCTGCTGTCACGTTTACATGAAATGTTGAGCTGCCTCAATCACAAAAAAATTGTTTTCTTAACTGCAATGGTGCCATTGCTATCGTCCTCATGCCCACACATTCCTGAACAATGACAGTACTTTATGCCACCATTATAACTAATATGCTGTATTTCCTGATACTTCATAGAAGAGAGGCTCTCTTTTTAATTGGAACTCATTATGCGCCACATGGGCATACATCGAATAACTGATTCCAAAAACATTCCGGTCAATTTAGTAGCCTGTGAATGATGCCAGCAAAAATAAAAAGGAAGGTCTGCCGTTACGACAGCCTTCCCCCGGGAGTGCACCACGCATCTTCAAACACCAGCCGTGGTTTGGCGCTTTCCATCACATCCTCTTTGAATGTCGTCAAATCTCTCATTATGACAGCTATGCAGATGCAGGTCAGATGTTTTTACAGACACCCCCCCACCGCCGCCATACAGTCGATTCTTTGTTTTTGTCTGTCATACTCAACAATAATTCAGCATCTGCCAACTGGGCTCCTACAGTAAATTGTCAATGTCCCTTGGGCAGGCTATCGCAAAGGGGCCTGATGGAGCCTGTCTGGTGGATGTCAATAGAGATTTCAAGGAAGAAAAAAAAAACTGGACTGAAAGACAAGAGGAGGAACTACATATTAATTTCAGTTATTTATATTTATAGTTTTTATAGTCATGTAAAAAGTCTTTTTTATGAGGTCAATTTTATCTGGATAGCCCTAAATCACAAAAGAGTTTCAAAGGGCTTCACAACGCCACAGTTGACAAACATTAGCGACATCACCTGATCCAAAAAATTTCAGTGTTACTCAAAAGTATTCGTTAATTAGCATTCACTAACTTCTAGCTCACTAACTCCCTCATGTCTGTCACAGTGTTAAAATGTTAAAAACTCACTGAAATGGAACGAGTCAGCATTTAAGCATTTCATGTTGTTGGATAGCCTCTCCATTTTATTATTATTATTATTTTTTTAATGAGAGCTGGTCTAATAAAGTGATCGAAAAATTGCGGTGTGCATAGAACTATGTGCGCTCCCTCTAGTGGTATGTGAACGAATCACTGCCTAAGTGCAGTTCAGTTGTACTGTATTTACGTTTTAAAAAAAAGGTACAACTGGTGCAAAAAAAATATTTTAATAAATATTTAAGCTTTTTTTTATATATTGAAGCGAAATGCTTATGTGCATAATGTTGCAATGGTTTCCCCCAGTGTTTTATAAGCCTGGCGGCCGCCCGCCACCAGTTTATTTTTGTTAGACTTATAGTAGGACTTGAAAGCATATTTGTATTCAAGTTAATTTTGCAAAAAAATATTGGCTTACTTATCGGTTATCGACATCGGCACTTTCTAAATTATTGGTTTATCGTATCGGTTGAAAATAGCATTATTGTGCATCCCTAGTAGAGCGTTTGAGAACACTTTTTGTGCCAAGAATTCTTTTTTTTTTCTACCTTGGTTGAGATCTTACACCGTGTTAGACATTTATTATTGTTTTGGATTTATACGTATGACCTAAAAAACAAGATAAAATTGTCTATTTTGCTTCAAGTAACACGTACTCTCCCTTTCCAAGAGAATGCACATGAGCCCAGAAAAAAAGGTAAGGGATTACCAGGGATGCGAATATGTCACTGTGATCAAAATGGAGGGGAAAAAAAAGGGCAGAGCGCATTTGCAAAGCATTGGCTTTAAAGGTTTTATGCAAAACATGATACCCCTTCTGCCTTTCCATTAACTGGCTGCATTGAATAGCTTAATATGGTATAGACGGTTTCACAGCGGCGCAATTAAAGGATTACGCTCGCATATAAGCACGCCGGCTGTATTTGCTGTTGTGCACGGCCATTCCGGTTCAGAGCCCCGACTGAGAATGTCGAGACGTGCGGGAGGGGTGGATGAAATAAACCCGTACGCTGAAGACGGTTAGCTACTGTAACAGCGTCGCATTCATCTCTCGGTACAATTCATGTTGTGACAACAGAGTTTGGTCAGCGTGAGCATCTTAATTTGATCAGCTTTATGTAAAGGAGGCACTTTGCAGGGTTTGGGTGAGGGCAGATTAACTGCAAATGTTTGCCTTGGAATTTGGACTGTGTGCTCAGCGTGATAATCCCGCCAGCAACCAAACACAAGAGAAAATAAATTAATAACAATGGATGTCGTTTGCTTATCGTCGCATGCTTTCTGTTTACGGTTATGGGGGGGGGATCCAGACGTCTGGCGGGGCTAAACACTGGCGCATGCGGCGTGACATGTTTATTTTAGATCAAGACATAGCTTACAGCTCCATCCAAGAGCAGGCTTGTTCCTAAAATGGTTTATTTCAAGTATAAGGCTTTTAACTCTTATTGTTGTCGTCGTCTTTTTTTTTTCCCTTTCTTCATAAGGAGACATCATCATCACCATATAAAGTAAATAGCATTTTATGAAAGGTAAACAGCGCAGTGACAGTTTACACCAGGGGTGTCCAAACTGCGGCCCGGGGGCCATTTGCGGCCCGCCGTCCATTTTTTAGTGGCCCGCGACATATGCTAAAAATGGCATTTTGACTCAGTTCAAATAAAATAAACAAAACAAAAATGTTTGGAGATGGTCAAAGTAAGAAGGGAGGCTATCGAAAAACAGGTGCTGTTAAAGGTTATTTTAGATAACTAAAACTAATGAAAAAAATATAATTAAAAAAACAAAACAAAACAATATTGTTACAGAAATAAAATAAAAACAAAAATGTTTTTAAAAAAATGAAAATTAACTGAAACTACATTTTATGTTTATAAAACTAATTAAAACTAACGATAATAATTAAAGCAAACATGTCCTTCGTTTTAGTCTTTAGAAATTCATTTAATGCATGAGCCTTTGGGGATGATTTTAAATGTGATTATTTATTTTTTTTGTAGATTTATTTTGATATAAAGCGGAATAATGAAAGTATGTCACACAGAAGTGATGTCATCAGCCAATAGAAAAGCACCTTGAGATGACGTTGCTCCCATGCTGTTTTTTAACACTCATTCACTGCCAGCCATTTCAGAAAATTTCAGAATTTTTAATACCAATGTGATATTATGGTCAATAATTATATATAAACCGAATCTACCAAATAATAGAATAGACTCCCTACATTTTGTCCCGTCCCGTTCTTTTATAATTGACAGGAGAAAAATGTAGGTTTGCCAAAATACAGCCATTTCTCCCATGGACTCTGAAACTGTGTTTATTTGGTATAAAATGGGGCAATGAAGTCATCTACTGGTGGTTGGGCATCAGTAAAGTTGTTTCCAAGTTTGATATTTACTGTGGAGCTTAGTCAGATTAGCCCCCATTTATCTCTCCGCTGTAAAAAATACAATTGACAAGTATACTTGTCAAAGGCAGTGAATGAGTTAAATATTGCGCACAAGGAATACACATTTAAAAAAAATAATACTAATACTGAAACTAACAAACTAAACTAAAATTAAGCTTCTTTTTTTTTTAAAGAACTAACCTAATAAAAACTAACAGAACCACCCTGAAAACTAATCAAAACTAACTAAAATGAAAAATTCCAAAACTCTAATAACCCTACTGCCATATTACAAATAGTGTTGTTCCAATACCGATACTGGTATCGGCGCCGATACTGCATTAAAACAGTGGTATCGGTATTGGTGACTACTCAGAAGTAACATCCCGATACCATTAATTCCAACGCTAATATAGGATTTTGGAGGCAGCATCTTGTGTCTTGCTCGTACACGACATTCACTGGTATGTGACATGTTCACTGCATGGCGATCTAAGATATCCTATTGTTCCTTGAATGCTCTGAACCAATGGCAGGACAGCTTTTTCATGTTGAGGAAAGAAAACCTTAAGTATCGGTATGGTATCGGTATCGGCCGATACTGCAAAGCTGGGTATCGGTATCGGGACCAAAAAAAAAGGTATTGGAACAACACTAATTACAAATAAATTGGTTTATATACTGTAGCATTTTTCTAAATATGCAAAAACACAAATACATTATTTGTACAATTTTTAGAAGTAAACAGAATTTCATATATCCAAAGTGGAACGCGATCAGATCAGTGATGCAGTTCGGGTTCTGACCAAAACATATGCTGGCATCCTGGACATGAAATCGCTTCCATCTTTGGACACATTGGCAAAAAACAAAGAGCTAAAAGGTTTTTTTTTGTTTTTTTGTTTTTTGCAAATACACCCTGAAAAACACAAAAGCGCACACCCACCATGGAAATATTAAAACGACTGCAGCCCGCATTGAAAATGTTGGCGCGTGTGGCGCGTCTGTCACACGCAGAAGACGGTGTCAGTCTTTGGCCAACCCCCATCTCTTTGGCGACTCCTAATTCCCCTTTTACCTCCCCATTTGCTGCAGCCCATTCAAACGCTGTCACTCAGCGCCTAGAAATCCATTAAACCTAAAGGCCGCTGTTCATTCACCTGAAAGAATGGAAAAATACACACCAGTAGTTTGTGGGGATTTGAGACGCACACAACTTCCAAAATGGGCTCCCGCCCCCTCCTGCACTCACTTGGACAATTTCTGTCCACAATCCAGAACTAGCATCACATTGGATAGTATACTGGACTACATTTCTATGTTGCAATAGAAAACTAGTTGACATCTATTCAACCTGAATTGCATTCAGACATGATTAATCAGCAATCAATGAATGACCTATCAACCCCAAAAGCTGATTTCAAATGGCATTAAATTATGAGACCTCCAAATATCTCACACAAAAGACCACGGCTGCGATGGGAACCTTTGACTCATTCCCTACTTGCTAATCACTATATATTGAATCTTAGCGAGTTCACCAAATAAAATCCCTATCCTGTATAATAATTAAGGAGTATGGAAAATAAATGTTTTGTTTTTTTTAAGCTTATTGACACAATTCATTTTATTTTCTATCCATTTTTTTAACCACTTGCTCCTCACAAGAATTCCGGGGGTGCTGGAGCCTATCCCAGCTGTGGGTACACCCTGGACTGGTTGCCAGCCAATCGCAGGGCACACAGATACGAACAACCATCCACACTCACAAGCACACCGAGGGACAATTTGGAGTGCCCAATTAACAACCTGCCATGCAAGTCTTTGGACTGTGGGAGGAGACTGGAGTACCCGGAAAAGACCCACGTAGGCACGGGGAGAACATGCAAACTCCACCCAGGAAGGCTGGAGCCTGGACTCGAACCGGAGTCCTCAGTACTGGGAGGCGGATGTACTAACCACTCAACCACCGTGTCGCCCGCATGTTATTTTATTTTATTTTTTATTTTAGTTGTATCGTCATGAAAACACATTGTATTTATAGCGGGAAAAAAAGCTGTAAGAACGTTTAAGTTTAAAAAATTGTAATATTACAAGATTAAAGTTGTATTTTCCAAGGCATCAATAATATGTAAAAGTCAAAGCTAAACGAGAATAAAGTAGGAGTAAGTTATACAACATTTTGACAAGAATTTCAAAAGTACAACTTTTTCTTGCACTATTACACCTTTTATTCTGAAAAACACGCAAATAGACGGAAATGGGGCTTAATTTCTGTAATAACACTCCTTTGTTTTGGAAGAAAACAGCATACACAAAGTGCAAAGAGATTATGTACAATCTTAGACCATTCACTGTACTCACAACCGCTTAGAAACTATAGCTAAATATTGTGTTTTATAGCAAACAGAAAAATCTGCCATGAATATCAAATATGTCAACTTTCAGAGTCTTTGTCTAACCTTTCAGAGGCCAAATCTCAAATGGCTCCAACTTCACCCTTCAACCTATCGAGCTTCTGAGTTTTGCCACGAAAATGACCCCTTTCACTTTAATTACGAGGAATCTCATTGACCCGTCGACTTGCTTTTTGTCCACAAACAGGTTCGAAAGCGATCCGGCGACCGACTCGGCTCAGCCTGCTTTTTTGACAGATGTGGCTTGCCGGAGGTGTGCGCGCTAACCTGACAGCGGGAGTGTGTGTGACCCTCCGCCGGGCGAGAGGAGTGACAAGCGGGCGCACAAAAGCTCTCAGTCAAAAGGCTGTTTAATAATCATCATTATGGAGTGAACATTGCGCCGCCGGGATGAGTAAACACATCTCTATTGATCCGATGGCGGCGCACGAGAAATATTTTTCTCCTGGCGGGCTCACCTCTCTGTTAAAGTGCAGCCTTTTCAACGCCAGCAAAGCATTCAACGAGAAAAAAAAAAGCCGAGAGGTACAAAAGGAGCGTTGACATTTGGGCCATTTGTAAATAATAGCGTTAGCAAGCGGGCCTATCCATAATCCCCTGAAAACTGCTGTCCGCCGAGATCGAACGCCCGCGTTGGAGAAGATCAACGCGGGCTGATGCGGTTTTATTTGTCTTTAACGTCACGCTCGCTCAGTGTGAAAAACAGTCTGGAGTAAACGCTAACGACAACAACGCTCTTAGACACTTCAAATTGGACGTGAAGCGGCGGGCCGAGAAGCCATTGCACCCCAGTGGAGCGCTAATCTGCTGAAGCTCTCGAGTGAATAAGACCTTGATGGGGAGAGAAGAAAAAAAAAAAAAACACCTCGGGAGCTATTCGCAATACAGATTGATGATACACAGCGAGGCCTCACGCTCAGTCACAGACAGCCATAGAGAAGCGCTTTGGTTTGCTTATAGTGGAAATCTGCTTGCCAACACTTTCTCATAGGAAATAATGGAGAATATATTCTTAGCCAACCAATGTAAAGTAAAACTCAATTCTGTAATTCTGAACATCTGGACATTTCATTTTCTTCTAAATCTTTCATCGGATTGATTGTGGTTCCATTTTGAGTGACGTGCGATACTGCAAATTTTGGTGTCGATCCAATACCAAGTAAATACAGGGCCAGTATCGCCGATACCAATGTCTATCGATACTTTTTGAAAATTTTTGTATATATATATATATATATATATAAAATTTTATTTTTTTTAATTAAGGTAGCTGTATAATTGGATTGCTTATTCAGAGTCAAATTTCAACCTTTAAGTGTTTTTGAGGATAGATACAATTAGGACAGTTTATTAATAAATAGAACCATTCCAACAATGACAAAATATTTTTTTACGTTCTTAAACAAAGTGCACAAAGTGATCATAGGAAAATAAATTTAAACACATACTTTAGCATTTCTCTGTTCAGATACTACAAAGAGAAAAAATAACTAAAAATGCTGCCTTCATCACTTCTTTTCAACCTAAATTAACTCATTCACTCCCATCCATTTTCAATGAAGCAACCCCCTTCGCTCCTAGGCTGTTTTCCTGTATTTTGACTGATTTTGCAAGGCCCACAGAATATTGTGTTCTATTGCTATAAAACCGTGGAACCTACCAAAAAAAGATTAGTCTCTTCTTTCATCAAGAAAAAAATATAATAATCATTTTGCAGCAATTAGCATTAGAATATAGCTCAGTTCCATCATTATTTACAAATCTGCTTTGAACTGTGGGGAAATCAGCTTGTTTTGACATGGCCTTGGTGAATCTCTCATACTCTGCTGCCACCAGCTGGCCGTTTTTGTAATAACTACCATTGCTTCAACCGTTCTCTCCAGTAGAGAATCTGCATCAAAGCCTTTAAAAAAAAAATAAATAAATAAAAAAACAAAACAAAAAAAAACAAACAAACAAAAAACGTATAAATGTGTCTTTGGGACACTTAAAACATTTAAAATAGAACGTATTTATACGTTTTTGGGAGCACGATATTAAAGGTCATGCAACAACAAATATAATACATAAGAGACCAAAAAATATTTTTCAAGTACAATGCTGTACATGTTCATGCAATCTACTAGAAAGATGAGATGCTAAGTCACGTGATGGCACACGATCGAAACACACTACTGTGATATGCATGTTATCTGCTTGACCAAACAGCAAACTAAACTAATAGATCGATATTTTAGTGCCAGTACCGATCCGATATCGATACCCACTTGATATCGTTAATATCAATATTTGTATCGATCCGCCTGCCTCTATCCATTTTACTTCACTTAGCGTGACGTCGGTTTGTTTTTGTGAGGGGGGAAAATATCAAATTGAATGCTTCATGGATGTACTCTAATTGCACATTCAAATGATGACACCCTTTTCCTCGGCGCTATTATGACTTCCCTTGTTAGCGGAGCATCGCGCGATCGCTTTTAAGTTGAAATGGAGGCGTGGGGTGGATGGGCTCAAGCACTTGCTATGCTGTTATTTTGTGAGCAACTAGCGCTTAAGTGAAAGCAAAGGGCACCTCTTCCCAGCGGGAAGTGGACAGCCATTCCCCGTTGTAATGACGGGCCCCAACGAGCTCGCCTCCATTCAACTCCCGAGAAGCTCACTGACGAAGGACGCCGCCACCTAACGATTAGCGCTGTGCTAATGTCAGAGAGTCAGCCGCCTTCAAATGTTATTTTCATCTTTGTGTGTGTTTTGATGACACCGCTTTACAAACACGCAGCCTCCCTGTCAACCACGCCCACCATCTCATCCATGTCCCCACTGTGTGTCTGGCTGTTTCCATCCTTTTCATTTTTGAGTGCTCTAAACACGCACAGTGGGTCATTCGCGCTATATTGACCAAAGTGTTGGTGCAACAAAGCACCGTAATCAGACGAGGACTGAGGACTAAGCAAATTATCCCTGCTAAATTAAAACCATAAGCACAAAAGCAAGATAGTAATTGTTTTGTATACTCGGGAGCAACAATCAGAAGCTGAGTGTTATTCATTATTATTTTTTCATAAAGGCAAGCTGTTTAAGGTGCCTGTGCAGCATTATGAAGAGCAGAATAAAATACAATGCTAGTTTAGTAGTTCCGTAATGGTGTAAGTCAGTGGTGAAGGTGATGGGGGTCTAAAGGTAAAAATGGAACAAATGCAGAGAAGCAGCAAAGGGGAAAAATGAAGTACTTGTTTTAAAAAAGCAAACAGGAAAAATGAAAAAAGAAAAAAGAAAAAAAAAACACCTAAACTAGGTATCTTGGACCGAGACCGTTGATTTCCGAACCACTGGTGGACCAATCACAGAGTGACATTGTGTTTGGGGGCGGGATATGCAGCTGTGGCGAAACCAGGAAGTGCGGACCGTCGGAAACAAGCTAACCTAATACGTACAAATGGACGCTGCTGTTGTCCAAAGCGCTAAATTGAATTTTTCATTTATTGGACGATGAAGTTTTTTTGTTTTTTTTTTAATAAGTAAATTTCGTATCCCACTGTGCCGTTGATATTGACTTTTACGTCGTCAAGGTTTGTCAGGATTCATTCAAGGTCATAAAGACGTTCGCCAGATGTTCGCCAACAGTTTTCAGTGCCAGGTATTTTCAAACCCTCCTTTACCCCAATACTTTAAAAACATATAAAAATAAGTATCTGGGACTGAATGACTGGACTCTGAAAACACATTTTAAAACGTTTTTGGCACCGAAAGAGTTTGGTCGCCAACAGTTTAAAAACAAAAACAAAAAAAAACATTTGAAAACCATTAAAACTGTTGGCGAACGTTTGGGATCTTGAACAAATCCTGACGAGGAATCAACATTCACTACCTTTGCAAACACACGCCAACGTTCGCCCCTCACTGGGATATGGGCTTGTTTTGAGTTAATTTGGTTACAGTATTCGCACATTGGCCAGATTTTGGGTGTGATCGGATGGATGGATGGATGGATGGATGGATGGATGGATGGATGGATGGTTTTCCACACATGACTACAATCAGCAGCAACTAATACCATAAAAGTGTTTTGTTTTTTTGTTTTTTTCAGTGTAGCTAACTATAATTTTGCACTTATCCTCACATTAAAACGCGCCTGAATACATTTTCATTTTCTTTTCAACCTCTTTTGTTTCCATACTCCCATTTGCAAGTCTTTGTTTATGCCTCTTTGTTCTTGTCCCCGCCTCATTTTATTTTTTTGCATCTGAACTACACGGCGGCAGCAATGAGGTCGGCAACGAGAGAAAAACTTTCCTGAATGCATAACCAGCGAGAGCTTTTGAACGGGTCGATTTTTGAAATGTGCCAGAGTGGCTCCCCGCTGAGCAGTAAGCTAGGACTTTGATGTATCGCTCTGTAATGTGGTTGTTATCCATAATCGGCTTGAATTCAGGAGGGCCGCGGCTGAAAGGGAGCTACAGCGCCATAACACATTCTTGTGGGACATTCAAAGCGGGGACCGTCGTCTTCCCATTAAAAAAAAAATCCTCCACTCTTGGCCGGGACTTAACCCTCCGCGCTTAAGCACCTGAAATTATGCATCAGTAAAACTGCAAGACACTGATATTTTGTGATAGTGTCAGTCAGCGTAGGTTGTAGAGAATAATATTGCCCTCTGCATACGGTGTGTCATTTAAAAGCTGCAGACTTGGCAAGGTGCTTAAATGTGGTCCTCTTTCGGCATTTTACAACGATGTCATGAACACAGTCACGACATGGACCTCATATTATTGTATGTAAATGATACACGTCAATGGCCAATGACGTGTATACAGTAGTGATGTAACGATATCCAAACATCACGGTACGATATTATCACGATATGAAGGTCACGATACGATAATTATCACGATATTGTGGGGGCGTTGGTGATATTTAAAAGAGATCACAATATTGTAAAAAAAATATTGTAAAAAAAAAAATAATTGCTTGTACTAAAAAATTTTTTTTTAAAAAGCACAATATTATGCTTTTGTACATAACAGCAATGCATATAAACCACCTACAATCTCTAATAACAATATTGAGCCACTTACTTGGTAATTGATCGCTTCACAAGCAAATTAGCTTCCCCTTCATCTGACAATTAGCATAGATTTTAAACATAGAAGGCCAAAACATCCCTAATGAAAATTAAATTGCACAAATAAACTAGCCACTAGAGGGTGCTAGATCTGCACAAATGGAAATCAACATGACTTTTTCAACAAATATGTTCCTTTTAAATATTGTGAACATGACGACGACGATATTGTGGCAGTTTTAATATCACGATATCACGATATTGACCTTATCGTGACATCCCGAGTATACAGTGCCGAGCAAATGCAATAGAAATGCTCATGAACGTTGGAAAAGATCAGTACAAGCCAGAAATTCCAGCAGCTGCTTTAATGTTGACAAGTGAGCCAGACTTAGGCTGTTTTTAACCCCTATAAGAAGTCTTGCTAGGTTCTCGTCGCCAAGCCATATGAAGAATAAAGACGGTTGTTGGCATGTGCAGCACTGCAAGTAGTTGCCAGAAATTGCTGCTAATTTAGCTATGCTTGACTGTTTGTATTAGAGAGAAAAAGTCCTCCATCTTGCCATCTTAAAGCGGAGGTCAACCCAAAAAACATTTCCATGCAGTCCCACTAGCCCATATACAGTATTCTGCTAGTGGAATATGAGTTAAGCAGCAAAAAACAGCCATTTTTATCCAGTTCGGTGGGCGGCCATTTTGCCACTTTCTGTCGACGGAAGATGACATCAACGTTGCTGAGTTCTTTGGTAACGACCAATCACATCTCAGCTCCAGGAAACAGGTGATCCAAGATTGGTCGTTGTCTGATCCCGGAGCAACTGTGACGTATCTTCAGTCGACAGCGAGTGGCAAAATGGCTGCCCCCTGAGATGGATAAAAACAGCGGGATTTTGCTTCATAACTCATATTCCACAAATTATTCAGAATGTCATGTTTATACTAGTGAGGTCACATGTATTCATGCCAAGTAAAGTTTAGGTTTGACTTCCACTTTAACCCATAGGTGGGTTTCATGTGACATCACAACAAGCGCCCAACCCCAGATGGGCGACAGGAAGTAATTTCCCCATAGGAAAGATCTGAGAAAATGCCGAAGTTTTCGCTGTTTATGGCTGTACCAACTGGTCCAATCGAGAAAAAAATATAAGCTACTTTAGCGGCCCGAAAGTAGTAACCCATAAAGGTGAATTGTATTTTTATTTTTTTAATTACCGAAAGAAGACGGCAGACCTGAATTAAAAACCTTCGTCTGAAATCCAGAGGAGCAAAGTTGGACAACGCTCGTATATGCATAGCGATCACATCGCGAAAGGTAAGGACACGGTAATGAAACTACTTTTACATAGCTGAATAAAACTCTCAGCAGGCTGGTGTGATATTATCGGAAACATAGCTAACCGTGATAATGCTAAGTGGAGTTTATTCTACAGCTTGTGTGTCCATGCGAGGTAGCTTTGTCTTTGTTTTTAGCAATGCTAGCTAGGTTAGCTATTACAACGAGTGGCCACAACACACATTAGACGTCTGAGAATGGTTAACCTATAGCAACACGTAGAAAATAGCAGGTAAAGTAACAGTTAGCTAGCTAGCTTGTAGCCTGATGCCAGTGGTACCGTTGTGTACATTTGAGTTGAAAAGAGAAAAAGAGACATTCACTCACCCGAACAAAAACAAGACAGCAGTAAATTAGTGCTTCTTTTGATCCAAGTTCGCTGACCCAACCACACACGAAATAGTTGTAAGCCTCCAGACTTTTATACGCCTTTGGCTAGCGGTGTAGTACGATGTCTGGAGGACGAGGTAGTTCGCGATGTCGATTGCCTCCACACCAGGCAAATCTGACACGAGTTCGAAAAAAAATCTCTTTTCCTCATAGTGTAAGGATCATATCTGACATATTTGACTATTTTTAGAGCTTGTTGTTGTCACAAATAGGACGCTTTACTCGCCAGACATTCTTGGCAATTTAGCCAAGAATTTGAGCACGGAGGAAGAGCTAGGGAGTCCAACAGCTCTACTGTTCTTGGTCTCGCTTTTTGTAAAATTAATTTCCTCCCAAAATGCAACTTATAGTCTGAAAAGTGTGTGGACTTTTTTTAATCCACTATTTCCTAAATTCAACTCTTTCCCTCAGATGGTGGTTCTCTATGCAGTCAGTACTCACTCCCAGTGTGACACATTTTTTTTCAGTTGGACAGGTGCCAAACCTTTGCCCAAGCCCATCAAAAGTCTTGAGGGATGAAAAAGAAAATGCTACTTCTGCCCGCCATAACAAGCCGAAGAACGGGAGAAGTCACAAAATTGTTCAAGCGTGTTCATTTTGCCTTCTTACCCCACCTCAAAGCAGACATAGACGCCGTTCTGCACGCTTGCCTCCCACCCATTAGCGGGAGCTAAATTAACAGCATTTAAGTGTCTATTAAAACCCCAACGCTTTGCCGCCTCTGGCTGACCTCACCGTGCCCTTGTTCCATCCGCAGCGGCTCATTAAAATGTCATAATTGCAGGTGAGCATCCTGCAGTATCAACACGCTTAATTGGCAAAGCGAATGGGGTTCACGGCGGCGGCACACGGATAAACCTGGCGCAGAATTCGAATAAATAACAGTTATCATTAGCGGGCCCTGCCTGTTTCATTAACCAGGTCGTGTTTCCTTATTAACCGAATGAGAAATGTTTTCCGGCAATTTATTACAAATGAAATGGCAATTAAGTGATGATAGTATTTTTGAACATTCTGCTCTTGGTGTTTAATTTTTTTCCCACCCACCATTTAAAGAGTAAATTAATCATGCATGCATTGGAGGCAAATGATGTAAAAACAAGGAACAAAAGTGGACCTCAAAGCCCATTCTAGGAGGTCCAGCATGATAAAAGATGTTTATTTTATTTTTGAAAATAATTTTCTTTCCTGTATTAAGTCAAGCACCAGAATTGTGCAGCAGTTTTGGCCACAAATTGGTGCTGGCTTAGGGAAAATGCACATTTTTCCCCCCCTGAGAAAAAGGGCTATTTTAATGGAGGTGGATTTTTATTCCAACATTACAACTTAAGAGACAAGATAATGACATTTAAAAAAAAAAAAAAAAAAAAGTGCCAATTTATGCCTGTTTTTCTCTCGACTGTAAAGTTAAACAAATACTAAAGGACATCCATCCATCCATCCATTTTCTTGACCGCTTATTCCTCACAAGGGTCGCGGGGGCTGCTGGCGCCTATTACTAAAGGACAATGTATTGAAAAAAAAAAATAATAATAATAAAATAAATAAAAAATAAATAAATAAATAGATAGATAAATAAATAAAGTCAGATGTTTTTGCCTGTAATTCCAATCTTTATTAGCATTAAGGGATCAAAAATATGTTATTTTATTCATTATATATTTTTAAATTAATTAATTATTATTTTATTTAATTAATTGGTTATAAGAATTTTAGTCTACCAAATGTTGGAATTGACATTGGCCTAAAAAAATAAAATAAAATAAAAAATACAAAATAGCCAGGCTTTAATTTTTATGCTGTGTTTGTGTTTCAGACAAAAAAAAAATACAAATAGGCCTTCATGCTATGAAGTAGTTTGGAGTTGTTTTTACCCCCCCACAACACACTCATGTGAAGGTTTAACTTTGTCGCTAATCGGCTCTTCGATTTCATTTATGTCATCTTGCATCGCCCTATGTGCACTAACTGGATACATATGATGGGAACTCTTTTTAACCTGCCTCTGAACCGTCAAATTTCTGCTCGCTCTTGATCTGTCCAGTTTTTTAAAAAACATTTTAGGTCCCCTCAAAGCCCGCCGAAAGCTTCTTAGTAACAGTCGGCCGATCAAAGCCACCGCGGCCTTTCCATCCTCCCCTGAACTGAAGCACAAGTTTGGGATCATCTGAAAGAAAAGGGGGGGAGGTTGGGAGTTGGCGGGCAAACTCAAATGGCATTGCTAAAGCCGTGTCGTATTGGAAGTCATTATACTGGGAAGTTTGAGTGTGGAAGTGTTTGCATTCGTAACAGAGGATTCTGTAGTGAAGTAAGAACTGGGAAAAGCTTTGTTTTCTTTTCTCCTTCACATCAAGACCAAGAGGAAATTAGGACTATTAAAAACAACTAGTATTGTCAAGTTAGCCTTTTGATAATAAAATAAGATGTGGCTCTATCTGCTGATTGTTTCCATCAAATTCCATTACACCACCTGCACCACAATTTAGACCTCCTTTTAGCTAGTCTAAAATCTAGTCTGCCAAATTATGAGATGTGCAATAAAAAATAAAAAAATAAAAATAAATAAAAAAACACAATACCTCCAAAGTGAGAATCTAAACACGCAAACTTCAGGAGGTTCAGTGCTATATTAAGAAAAAAAAACAAAAAAACGTGTATGTGGGGAAAAACCTGCACGGGTAAGCTGAAACGTGAACGAGGTATACGCTGTATTATTCGTGTAGGTTTTTGTGTATTTGTTCGCTATTATTTGGCGGTCAGGGTCAGCTGAGGCGCCGGGTATCAAGGATCACAAAAAGTGTGTGACAGCTGACAATTTGGAGCTTTTGATTAGGAATTGTTGATATGACCACTCTTTGTGGGTCTCTCCCCAAACTCACTCCAGGGATTCCGAGGCTGAAACAAGGCGACGGTTGACAGAATCTGACGCCTTCCTCCTCGCCGTCGCCTCCCTGCTGAAAAGCCCGATAATTAGGGAGTTTGGGCAACATGCAGACGGGGGGGGGGGGGGCAAAAAAAATGTGCCAACAGAGAGTGCACAGTGTCACACGTGTCACCAATTATGCAGCCTTTTTGCTTATGGATGCAGCCGGCTGCTGTTGCAGTGACACGCAGGCAGCCGAGTGCACGGGAGCACAAGATGCGCGCGGGGTGGCGGTGACATCATTACGCGCCTAATTCAAGTTTATCCCTGACATATGCTGATTATTTAGCACCGCTACCATGTCAGCACCAATACAAACAACACATGATGTTGCTTATTACAGTACTGTACTGTTTGTTTTTTTTCCAGTGACTTTTTTTTGCCTTTTCAAGGTGCTCACTTTTGACATAATGCAGAATATAGAGTATAATTTAAACACACTACTGTGCAAAAGTCACCACAGCACCAGTGGATTTGTTGTTTAGAAATGCCATCATGAGCATATTCTGTAAAAGTAGGATTACAATGATCAACTAATCTTTTTTTTTTAATTTTTGCCAAATTTGTTTACTAAATACTAAAAAACATTAATTTGAGGTTACTTTTTATTATTATTTTATTAAAAATTAACCATTCCTATAAATAGTGGTTTAAGAACTTTAATATCCGCATTAAAGTTAATTTTAAATATGAATATTATATTATTATTATTATTATATTACATATATTATTACATATAATACATTATTTAAAAAAAATAATTATGTTAACAAAATACTTTTTTTTAACTATTTAAATATTCTTTGTCAAAACCAGTTTTTATAAATTAAAATCTTAAAACGTCAACATCCTTATCAAGCTAAAATTGTTTTGTTCATAATTATTATACATTTCACAAATATTTTTAAATGGTGAAAAAGCACTGCCGCAGTATGCGTTTAATCTGTCACATGTAACATACATCAAGCAATACATGCACAATGAGATTTATTTATTTTTTTATTTTTTATCTATGCATCCATCTATTTTCTTGACCGCTTAATCCTCACAAGGGTCGCGGGGGGTGCTGGAGCCTATCTCAGCTGGCTTTAGGCAGTAGGCGGGGTACACCCTGGACTGGTTAATGCCAGCCAATCGCAGTTTATTTATTTATAATTTGGAAAAATATGCACTTGATATTTGTATTGTTGTTATAATTTTCTTTTTTTTAAGGATATATTTCCATGCAAGTCTTCTAAAAAGTCTATTGGGTGCGGCGTGGCTCTGTGGTAGAATGGTCGTCTCCCAACTTATAATCATCTATTATCTGTGTATAGATAACAAATTGCGTTATACAGTATTTCAGTTAATTCCACTAATTCTCATCATGGTAAATGTGTGCCCAACTTTCCCAAAATATTATTCATACTTCCCATTGGAATTTTCCATGCAATTTTAAGAAATTGATGCAACTCCATGCATCACTCAACATTTCTAATCATAAAGTTATCCACCGTGTCATAATGACTGGAGCAGCAATAATGTGTTCCAAAGCAGCTGTGGTACATGTTTTGGAAATAAAACAAATGATAACAGTCAGATTCTTCCATTAACTCGGCTTTGAATAACACACCATGAGTGCGCTTTTATCCTCCAACTCTTATTATAAACGACACAGACTGTGCGCCCGCTTAAATTTCGCCAGAAGACGCCGTTGTGTGGAAGCTAATGACTTTCAAACACCTTAAGCTGGAAGAAACGAGGAGGCAAAGTTAATTGCAACATTGGAGACGGAGGGCCACTCCAAGCGTCCCCTTCATTTGTGAATTAGACACACGCATTTAGCCAAAAGGAAATGTAAAGTGGGATTGCTCACCATGAAGAGGAGGTTAAGTGCACTAATGGAAGGCAGCTAAGTGTTTGTTATTGTGCCCCCCATTATTTCTTTTCTCTTCTATATTCAGAGTTTGGATTCGCCGATGGGAGGGGAAAAAAAAGATGTTTTATTGGCTGCTCTTTTATGCGTCCTTGCAAAGAAAATGATGCTAGTGCGGAATGTTAACACATTCACTGCCAGCCCAGCAAAAATGCATTATTTGACGTCTTTTTCCGCCAATGGCAGTCAATGACTTAAGATGAGATGTAACCAAAATTGATGGATTTTTAAGCAACATTTGCCTTTAAAAAAAAAAAAAAAAAAAAAAAAAAAAGGAAAAAAGGAGGCTGCAATATAATCACAAAATATATTGGCACATTGTGTTTTAACACATTCACTGCCAGCCCAGCAAAAATGCATTATTTGACGTCTTTTTCCGTCAATGGCAGTCAATGAGTTAAGTGTCTCTCGTGAAACTTTCTGCGGGCATAAAGTACATTTTGGGCATTTATGACAGATGGAATATATTTAAACACTAAAACGTGCGCATTTGTATGTATTACATTATTGTGCGTACAATAAAAGTGCATTGCTTACTTTGGAGGCGACAAAGGTGTGCCTGTTGATTAGGGATGTCACTATCGAATCCTTTCGAAATTTATTATCCTATATTTACATCGCATAATCATCCCACAACCATGTTTTTTTCCAAATATGGATATAACTACTCATTATTATCTTGTGTACATATTGTCACTGCTATGTGAAAAACAGTTATGTACATTTTTGTCTTTTTTTTTTTTTTTTTTTTTACATGTTTATGTTTTTGGGTTGCAACTGTATGCAGACATCCCAAAAATAAACAACAAAATAAAAAAAATAAAAAAAATGGACATAAGTGTTTTTCACATAGCAACAGCTATATGCATTATTAAACACCACAACAAAATTAGTGTATGGTATGACTCTAAGTCCAAGCCACTGAATTTGTTATAAATATTAGTGGGATGCATCAGGAAGGGCATCCTGTGTAAAAAACACAGACTTATGTAAAAACTAAGCTGAACACTGTAGCGACCACTGAAGGTATCCATTAAGATAACAAAAACATACCATTAAAACAGCATAAACGTTATCCATTAACAAGGTAAGAACAGAATAGCACATATTGTTTACCTTGTGCCTGTTTGTTTGTTTGTTTTTAATTGAACCAACTATGCAGACGACAATCAAATATCTTCTTACATAAACAACAGTATACCGTTCTTGTCCATATAACAATAGTACAGTTTTTGATGAGCTTTATCTACTGCTGAGCTATCCTCTACTACAACTTGGTAAAGGAAGGATATCAAAAGTGCCAACATGCAACATATCACCTGACAAATGTGAGATAATTACTATCACACTGTCTTAAAATGAAGACTGCAAGAGTTAGCATGTATACGGTTGATGAAACTCGTTACTGAGGCAGCTAGCTAGCATGGCTAACATCACTTTGTCTCCACTCTGACGTTAAAATAAGACTTGGGAACTTTTCAACCTTAATAAAATATTTTCATAACTCTTCTGATGAAACAATATTTGAATGGTAGCTTTGTCATGGCCTTTGGGCGGGTCTGTATCATTTTTTTGTACTAAACAATTTTGAGGAGGATGGTAGGAACACTGCCACACAAAAAAACTACAAATGTGCCGATTGCTTTATGGCATACGTCACTTCCCCCTTTAACCATTTGTTACAAAGGCAGAAGTCAATTTGAATGTAGACGCACGTTTACTACTTTCAAGGCAGAAGCTGCAAAAAAACTGAAAAGTTTTGTCTGAGGAGACAAAAAAAAGAAAAAAAAGGGAAGCTACCCGGATAACGCTTTCACTCCCTGGCATGAGCTAAAAAAAATGATGCAATGTGCTTGTCCTCATGGGAAATGAGGTCTTCCTTCAGGCATAATATTACCGCTTTTGTCCATATGATGGTGCCATAATCAACATAAGCAAAGTTCCTTAGTGTAGCTTTAAAGCAGAGAAGTCGTTATTTATTTATTTCTGAGAAAACTTTAACTTCAGTAAACTTGCTAATGTACCTATTGAGCTCAGTCAACTAAAAAAAAAAAATCCCAAATACTTCAAAATAATACATTTCAGAGCTGTAATTGCATTAGCATGGCACCATGAAACCGCAGTATTTTTGCTCACAGTTGTCATACCGTCAGAATCTACGACCAGCCCGTGCCTGGACTGAGCAGATATAAACTAGTCATCGACAACACACCATTACTTTACGGATAATTCAAGTAGTGTACATTGCGGAGAAGACAAATCGCGTGTGGAGCTTTATCCAGATTGGTTAAATTATCTGTGCTAATTTGAGTTGGCTTACTTGAACCTCCCATGCCACTTTATTTAACCGTAATTCTCATTTGAAATATCAAAAATATATCGTGAGTGTCTGACCTGTGTTCTGTGCTGCGCTGTGATTGGCCAGTCTGCATCTCAGGGCTGTGACTTAGCCATGTGTCGAATGGGACCCTTTGCCTATGTTTGGAATTTGGCTTTTAGTCATTATTTGCATGTCGTCTCTTTCACGATAACTTTGCATGTCATGTAAATGTAATCCCCGCCTTTGACATGCAGCGGAATTAGCGTTTCCCGGGCTTATTCAACGTGGCTAATAATACTTCCCTTAAGCACGTTTGAGAGCGGAGAAAATTAATGGGTGCATTGTGGCTACTGCTGAGGACAGAGTGCCTGACACTGCATTTGTCACGTTACACTAAAGCGACGGCGTGTAAAAGGAACGCGAAGGTGTCACCGGGGGGAGAAAATCCTCCAAATTGCTCGGCTCGGAAACAATCTGGGGAATAAAAAACGGCGTAGGCGACATGCACGCCGACCCCTTTCTAATGAGAAGTTGGTGTAATTGATGTCGCAGCGCGGCGAGATTGGGATCGTTTCTCTGTTTCCTCCCCTTTTGTTTGCTGCCATTTCAGCGATACGCCCTCTGAACTTTGAGCAGTCATTTACTCGCTCATTTCCGTCGCGAAACAAAAAGCACGGCCCTTCTTTTTTTTTTTCCTCCCGGACGCCATCTTGTCAGAAAAAGCATTCAACGGCGGCGACATTAAAAGCGGAGACGAGACGCAATTAGCCAAGAAATGACTCTGATCTCGGTGACATTTGGGAGAAATTGTAACGCGCCCGCTGATTGACAGCCTAATCCGGAGAGTTTGATGGGCGCCGGTCCCCGCGTTCGCTCGACTCGAGCGGGTCGGCAGCGAGATAACGCCGAGCCGGCTGCGCCAGCCAGATAGCCGCATCCGCCCATGATTCGTCGGCGGGCAAATTCCTGCGGTTTTTAAATGATGATGAAAGTATCGACCATTAATGACAGGATCATCTTCCCTGCCTGAAATAAATGCTCTAATCCCTTTTCGCCAGGTCCATGAATTCCTAATATGACTTATATAAACCGGAGCAGTAAATCAGTGTTAGCTCAGTTGTGTTTGGGAAATTTGTACCGAGGCTCCTGTTTAAAATGCAAGACGGTCGACTGAGGACGTGTTCTCTTAAGCTGTATCATCCAATGAGTTATCACCGCGGATAGATTAACTTCCTCGCTGCAATAAGAATTGCAAATAGGGGAGGAGGGGAGGAAAAAAAAAAGGTGGAATCTTCCGTTGCTTTTGTGAACCGGGATGTCACGTTTTTGACGAGGGAGTCAGCAGACGGTGATGATGAACGTCCCAACCTTTGGTGATTGCTTGACGAGAGTGACGAGTACATCATGTTCATTGTTCTATAATGACATTAATAGCAGTCATGAGGAGAAATAGAACAGCGGGCATTACATGATGTTTGTGTAGCATACAGTGGGACTGTCGCCATCTTAAAACCTTTAATAACCATAAAGGTGGGAATGTTATGGAAAAGTGACTGAATTACATTGGCAGTCTTGTCGTGGTTCAATTGGCGGTTGCTGATTTGCCTATTTGACGATTTTGGGCCACAACCAATACGTTATTTGCTTAAAAACTCACCTATTATGATTATGCCCTACAAATGTTTTTGTACAGTTTTTTTGTTTTTTTTTGTAACCTTAAAAACACCCAGTACCGTACAAAATTGGTTTGGAATTTTTTTTATAGACTAAAAATGTTCAGTGTAGTTTAAAATTATTGTCAAGAAATTATAAAGAGAAAATTTGTTATTGCTTTTGTAAAGAGGGGAGAAGAAAAATCTTGAAAGTGTTTGAAAAAATTTTACGTTTACCCAAACTTATCCTGTTGGTGCTTGGTGGGGTGGATAATGGCATCTGGGTTAATCGCTTACTCCTCACAAGTGTCACAGGGGTGCTGGAGCCTATCCCAGCTGGCTATGGGCAGTAGGCGGGGTAAACCCTGAACTGGTTTGCCAGCCAATCGCAGTGCTTACATCATGCTAAGCTAATATCCATTAGCTTTCATGGGACAGTCGCGCATGCTAGCATGGTATGCTTTTGATGGAGAACGTCGTCCCTGCCAAGATGGCCGCCACACATTGGCGTGCTTTATAGCCTGCTCTTGTGTACTCGAAGTCTGTTTATCTATAACAAGAGAACATTTAATTAAAAATTTAATTACAGCCATTTTAATGGTACTGTACGAAAAGGGTGTTTTGAGTGAGCTGGGCACTACTTTCTAGGTCCATTGGTTCCAAATTCATTATATTAAGATTGTACCGTACAAGTATTTACGGTTATTTTGACCTTACTACTGACTTTTTCTGTTGATGTAAGTTAGTGACATGCTAGGCATGTTCCAAGTCTCCAACTTAACATAAACTTGGGTTACGTTGTTTGTGTATGAACGGAATTCTTTCGTAACAGAGGACCTTTGTGCAGGGATAAAGTCCCTGCCACAATGAAATCACAGAGTAATAGAATCCCCCTTAAAAAGGTTGGTAAAAGACTAAGTTTGTCTTAATGAGAACCTTAATCCCATTCAAATTAATTCCTTGGCACCAAAAATGACCTGAGGATAAAAACAGTGAATAGGAGAAATAACGGAAGATATGTGTAAATTAAAAAAAAAATTAAAAAAAAATCATCAAATAGACCAATGAAGATATGTGGGTGCTGGGGAAAAAAAATGTCTGAATGTATTGCACCATCTGCTGCCACTAAATAATGTGAAAGGAGACTTAATTGTATTAACCATACATGAATGTTAGCTTGGACATCATTTTGATATTTATTTTATTATTATCATTTTTGGCCATCCTTAGCCAGAACCCACAACTCTACACATGCAATTAGATTGCAAAGTCACCTGCAGTAAACATAATGAAATATCCCAAGTGGGTGGGAGTAACCTGACTGACACGATAATAGCAGGAATTCCCAAATTTGCTTCTCCCCACTATACAGTGATTATTTTTTTTTTTTTTTTTTAAAGAGGTGACACAATGCTGCCCGCACATAATGATTAGGGCTGAGTGGAAAGCAAAAGCGACTAGCTGATGAATATTTCATAAATGTTCGTGGCACTTACTGGACACAAGGCCTGATTGATGGCGGAGTGGCTGTTAAGGTTTCGGACTTCACTGAAGTGGCCTCGGACGGCTCTCACGTCAGAGCAGCGTCGTTAATCGCAGAATAAAGATGTATTTAGCTGAAGAGCTCTTCATTAAATGGCCCGTCCTCAAACAAAAGTAGAGGCTTTTGTGTCGTCCGACTGACCTGCTGGGGAACACAAAAGGTGCATTGTCAGATGTTATGGCGATGACGTATTGTTCAGTGCACGTACATTTTCAGAGTCCTGGATTTGCCTTTGTTGATATTATATTCCCCGTTCTAAATTGTTAATTATGGTGCGGCGCGTATTGAAATTCAACCGCTCCGTACAGCATGTTTTGCGAGCTCGGTGATGTACGAGCCTGTCTGTGCAGATGTACAGAGACAACCAACAACTCCAGCGCGGATGCACTTGTCCGGCCCTCTTTAATTAAAGTGTGTGCATTTTTCTATTAGGCACCAGTCCATTTGCAGACAAGCATCCATCACACATCTGCACGCTCTCTACGGGCCATCTAATGAATTGAGCAAAAGTGATTTGTGGCGCTAATCCTGCGAAGAAAAATGAATGGTAAGCTTGGCATGCATTTCATCTTTTCATTTCCATTCTTTGGAGGAAGAGTGCCCAAAAGGCATCGGCGTGTTATAAATGGTCATGAACATTATGTTGACTAAGGTTTTGCTGCTATTCCCATGTATTTCTAATGAAACCAAAGAATTAACAAGGGCTCTTCCTCATGTTTCATAAGCTTTAGTGCCCTTTACCTGGCGTAATCTGCCAATTCCTCAGCTTTGCTATGATCTTACTAATAACCTAAATCTTATTCAGAACATTAGGAAGCAGAATCTGAACAGGATTTGACCCTAAATGAGGTATTAGCAGCAGTCAAGGTTGATGGATGTTGCCATTAGGCCTTAAAGCTGTCAAAGGGGATGTCGTCAACAGTGAATGACCATCATGTTCAGAATGTCTGTCTGTATATTTCTTGAGACAATTCATTTAGGGTATGGCTTTTTTTTTTTTTTTCATTGATTAAATACATGTTGAAAATTTACTACCACAAAAATCTGCCAATGAGCTTCATTTTTTATTGTTTTTAATTTTTACCATTTATCTATTTACTTATTAATTTATATTTATTTTATTGTTAAATTTAATTGATTTTTTTATTATTGCTTTTAAAAATGTGTGTAAAATTTACTACCACAAAAATTTGCAACTGGGGTTCATATTTTTTTAATTATTTATTTATGTATTTATTTATTTATTGTGTATTTATGTTTATTTAATTTAATTTTTTTTAATATGGCATCTTTTTTTAAATTGATTAAAAAAAATGTGTGCAAAATTTACTACCACAAAAATCTGCTACTGGAGTTCATATTTTTTTTTATTATTTGTTTATTTATTATGTATTTATGTTTATTTAATTTAATTTTGTTTAATATCATGGCTTTTTTTTTTTAATTGATAAAAAAAAATGTGTGCAAAATTTGCTACCACAAAAATCTGCTACTGGGGTTCACATTTTATTTATTTATTTGTTTGTTTGTTTGTTTGTTTGTTTATTAATAATTTAGATTTATTTTAAAATAATGGCTTTTTTTTTTTTAATTAATTGAAAAAATGTGTGCTAAATTTACTACCACAAAAATCTGTGACTGGGGTTCATATTTATTTATTTATTTATATTTTAATGTTTTAATTTAATGGCATTTTTTAAAATTGATTAAAAAAAAATGTGTGCAAAATTTAGTACCACAAAAATCTGATGGGTTATATATTTTTTAATTGATTAATCAAATAATCATTTATTTATTTAGTTAGATAGTTATTTATTTTTAATTTTTGTTTATTTATTCATTTTGTATTTTGTGTTTGACTGCTCAGTACTATGCAATACAATGCGTAAAGTGCAGCAAATCACAACACAAAGCAAAAAAAAAAAAAAGTGGTGGGGGGGGGGGGGTTATCGACGAAGTGATGACCCCAAAAAAAACTCAGAAATTGTGGCACTTGAAATTCAAGGTTCGACTGTATACATACACTATCTGGTTATAATGGCACTCTGGCCTGAATCCTCGTCCAAGTGCTGCGATCCACAAGTATGCTGAGGTCTCCCGGGGGCGCCAACAGTGACAATGGACTCGCTAGTGACGCTTCCTGAATGAGCTCACCTGCGACTCAGGAGAGTAGGAGGTCAAGCCTGCATCCTCTCGTGGGCCGCCCGAAACATGCCCGGTCCTGCTACGTCCCAGAGGCCATCCTGCACTTCCACCTACTGTCACCGAGTATAACGTCCGTGTATGTGTGTGCGACGTGCGCGCGCATATGTGTGTGTGTGAGGTCCAGAACAAGAACCAATTTGATTTGCTCCAGTGGCCTGTGAAGCTCGGCTGTGAGGCAGCACCTCTCTTTATTCCCCTAATGGCTTCCCTTCTTCTTCCTCTTCTTCCCCAGACACCAGTTATGTGCGCTCCTGTGAATATACAGTCGCACCACGCGGAGGCAGAGGGGAATCGGTGGTGGTGTGAAATGGAGTTAATATTAGAGGATCTTTTTCAACTACTGATATTTGATGCCTTCACGCGAGAACCCCACTCCCGTACGTTTTCCCTTTACTTCCATTATATTTTACGAAAACAAAATGAAAGCGACGTGTAGATATACAGTATATATACATATACACAAAGGTGGGCACTTCTGTTAATCGTCAATTCCTGCCAGCAACGATGGTGGGCATAGTCACTGACAGGAATTGACAATTAACTCATTTGCTCCCAATAACGTGTAAATACGTTTTCTAAGTGTCCCAAAGACGTATTTATACGTTGTTGTTTTTTTTGTTTTTGTTTTTATGCTAGAGCACACAGAAGGCTTTGATGCAGCCTCTCAATTATTACACAAACGGCCAGCAGGTGGCAGCAGCGCAAAGGAGATCAACCAGGGCCATGTAGAAAAAAAGCTCAATTGCTTACAATTTTGAATAGATTTGTGAAAACTGATGAAACTTAGCTCTCTTCTAATGCTAATTGCTTTCAAAACGGACACAGATAGAAATATACTTTTTTTTCCTGATGAAAGAAGAGACTTTAATCTTTCTTTTGATAGGTTCCATGCCTTTATAGCAATAGAGTTCTGTGGGCCTTGCAAAATCAGTCAAAATCCAGTAAAACAGCCGGGTGCAAACGGGATTGCTTCTGTGAAAATGGCTGGGAGTGAATGAGTTAATGGAAGTGCCCACCTCTGCATATACATAGGTTTACACATGTATATTTCTATTCATCCATTTATATATTCATATATATATATATATATATATATATATATATATATATATATATATATATATATATATATATATATATATATATATACATATATAGTTTGGATATAGTTCAGCACTTATAGAGTACAGTCCATTAAATTTCAATCACAATAATCCACACTCTTTAATGCAACATGGGTGAGCATCTTCATTATCACCCTAAAAAAATAGAAATAATAATACTAATAAATAATAATATCTATCCATCCATTTTCTTGACCGCTTATTTCTCACAAGGGTCGCGGGGGGTGCTGGAGCCTATCTCAGCTGGCTTTGGGTAGTAGGCGGGGGACACCCTGGACTGGTTGCCAGCCAATCGCAGTAAATAATAATAATAAATGTAAATTTTTTAACAAGTAGAGACCAGGAAAACACAAGTAAAAATTAGTAATAAAGTTTTCCCTCTTGTATTAACTTACCTAATGCTTGTATTGAAAAGGAAAAAAATGATATATTGAAGTGAGTAACAACAACAAAATAAAAGACTAGATAAAGAAAAAAAAATTACTAAAATGCATCATTGAATTCAACTTCATACAAGTTAAAGCGATACAAGACTTATGAAAACCTAATCAGCTACTCTGTGAAATGGTTAATTTCAACTCTTCCCTGAAAAAAATGTCAATTTATGTTGAGCGATTATGATTTTATAGCACTTTTTATGAATATTTTTGCATTTTGGACAGTCACGTGATCAACGTGACGTATCGCGTGCGTAAAATACACATTGAATGAGTGACATGGCTGCCAGTGACAACGAAGAACTCACGAGGAATTATCGCATCTCACGGCGGACATCAAATGTGGAATTATAGCAAAGAATCATTTCTTCAAAAGCAGTACAGCCACGGAGGACTCGCCAAAGATTTGTTTCCAGCAGTAAGTCGGATGAAACTAGCAGATATAGCCGGCCTGCGAGTCGAAGTGGACAGTAAACATCCGGGTGACTTGTACTCTGCTGGGCTAAGCTACATGTTGTGTGCTAAGTACGCTTTAGCCCACATTAGGAGCAGCCCACCCCACCGGACGTGGTTTTTCTTCTTGCCCATTACATCAGCAAACTCCCATTGAAATGAGCGAAGGCGGCTTCCGTTTACACACGATCACGTGACCAGGATAATGGCGTTCACCACGGTATGTTCTTATTTTGATACTTAATTGGTTTAAAAGAAAATTCGGGGATGCCAGAGATATTTGCACTTTTATTCTTTGTACACAATCCAATACTGGAAAATGAGTTATAAGTCTTGTATCGCTTTAAGCATTCAGCTGCTGCCAACAGTACAAATGCTATCACGCCAGTGCAGCTAGCATCCCTCCCTTCCATCTAAATGCCCTTGTGAGTTGAACCACATAAAAGCGCACGTGACGGCGAGACATGTAAATTGCATCGCGCGGGACACGCAATTGGCAGAGTGTATAGAGAGCTAACATCACGGGTGGCTCCTCAAAGCGTCCATGTGTGACTCGCAGTTTCAACGGGTCGCGTCGCGCAGGTAAAATTCAATCACACATGAAATGAGTTTGCTGCAAGTAAACTTTGAAAATGCTTTTCTTTGTCAAGTCTGATGTGTGGGGTTCAAACGGGGGCAGGTGACGGGGGAGTTGTATGTGGTTGCAGGTCTTGCAATTGCAAAGGCAGGGTGAGGGAAGGAGGGGGGGGGTTAGTAGTAGGCTGGCGCTAATTTAAGAGGCTTAATAATGACCCCCCACTAGTCTCTGCAGGAAGCGCCTTCATTCGCCCATCACATCACACGCATGGCATGACATGGAAGCGGGAGATGCGTGTCATTTTTGACACGGCCTGGCACTTACTGGCTGCGGGGGGAAAACTTTCTCGCTGCACTACCTGCGCGTTTCAAGCGGGGAAGAAAGGAATATATCAAGCCTCTGTGATTTCCTCGGATATATAAATATACAGTAGCACACCTCCAAAGAATCAATGTAATGTTCCTTTTTTAATAACAGAAGTGTTGTTATTTGTACAGATGGGCATAATGATAGATGAATTGATCATTATGACGTTAAAGCAGGGTGGGCAAGGATCGTTATCGAGCTCCTGCAGACCTTTCTGATGTGCTGATCATTTGAATCAGGTGTGTTGATGAGGGAAACATCTAAAACATGCAGGATAGTGGCCCTCGAGGACTGGAGTTGAAGAAAATGAAAAATGGAGAGAAAAAAATTCAGACTATAAGACGACTCAGTAAGATGGACAGAAGCACAAACGTTCATCACTCCTGGAGTTTAAGCTAGGTAGCATAAGAAGCTAACCTAGCGGTCTTCATTTCACTTGGTGCCCCAAGCATTACAAACGCCAGTCACAGAAGGTCCAATACAAAGTCTTTTCTTCACAAAAAGTTGATCAATCCCACTTCCGGCTTCGAGTTCTACCAAACAAATGGAAATGGGAACTAAAACAGGAAGTAGAAACCTAGCAAATTATCTCAGAATACAACTAGAGCTTTAACTCATTTGCTCCCAAAAACATATACGTACGTTCTATTTTAAATATCATACTTCCAAAGACGTATTTATCCGTTTTTTATGTTGTTGTTTTTTATGCTAGATTATACAAAGGCTTTGATGCAGCCTCTGAACTGAAGAGAATGCTTGAAGCACTGGTTATTACAAAAACGGCCAGCAGGAGTTTAAGAGATCAACCAAGGCCATGTTGCAACAAGCTCTTTTCCCCACTGTTTTAAACAGATTTGTGATTAATGATGAAACATAGCTATATTTTAATGCTCATTGCTGCAGAACGGAAACTGATAGAAATATACTTTTTTTTTCCTGATGAAAGAAGAGACTCTAATCTTTCTTTTGGTAGGTTCCATGTTTTTATATCAATAGAACACAATATTCTGTGGGCCTTACAAAATCAGCCGGGAGCGAAGGGGGTTGCTTCAGTGAAAATGGTTGCGAGCGAATGATTTAATGATATCTGGTAATTTGATGCTGGCTGAAATAGTCAAGTGAGATGCTCCGGTATTATCCATGATACTCAGATTTCTGCATATATATTTAAAAAAATGGCTCAGGAGGTTCCACTGTAAATGAATATGCTTTATCATGAACAAATGTGATGCTTGATTCCATGACTAAAGTTAGCAGCTCACGCTTAAATAAAGCCGGTTCCTCTTTTGGGGTGAATCTCAAGTCCCGGGGTGCATTGGTAGAAAAAGTAAAAACGGAGCCCGTTCCATCACCTCTTGATGGGACAGTCCCCCTAATGAAAGTGGCACGGTGTATCCGCCCCTCAATGCTTGGCCTGAGAATCTCCCCTCTCGTTTATCTCACTTTCTATAGTCTTCCCATCTTAAAATCATGTAAAATCACGCGTCCCATTCGGGCCTCTGTTGCGTCCAGTCATTTACATGTCAGCGCGTTTAAAGCCCCCCCACCCCACCCTCCGCCCACCAAAACGGGATCCTAAAGCGTGTCATCGCAGTTGACTGTCAGGAGAGGCATGTCTGGCTGATTTCATTTGAATGTTCAGGTTTCAGTTCAGCGGGAGGGCTTTCTCAAAAGGTGCCGGTTTGGAATGATTTTTTATTTTTTTGGGGGTTGGGGGGGTGCTCAATGTGTAAATGTGAGTGGGCGATAACGGCTTATGGATGAAAGAAATACTCCGGATGGTTTTAGTTAGGCCTTCCAATTGGCTTATATTAAGCATAACTGCCTTCAATAACTGATCATCTAAAAACGGGTACAAATGAGAACAGGCATATTTGTTATATTTCACTTAAACATCTCATCTTTAACCATTACACATTATAATTACAATGTATGCGCATACCAGTGGGAGTATGCTTTTATGAGGGTAGTAGCCATTGTTTGTATGCATATTTTGAATATTTTCAGGTACTGCTGTTTTGGTTAGCAACATAGTTCAAATGTTTACCCGTGAATAATAAAAGTGCTACAACACCAAATCTTTTTTTTTTTTTAGCAACTTCTGCAGGTGGATGTTTTTGAATTTTACGGATTACACTGGCAATCCAACCAAGAACCTTTCCACAAACTCCGTAATCCTAAAAAGGGAAGCGCGGCTCCTTTTTTCCCCTCATCAGGAGCTGAATAGATAAACAATAATAATAAAATGTTTCCGCTAATGAACAGACCAGGACGTACAGTACGTGGAGGGCTTACCCCCCTCTAAGCCAGACGCCTCAACCTCGTCTCGGTTTGTTTGGAGGAGGCTTGCTTTTTAACCGCCTGCTATTGTTACTGTTTTTAATCCCAGAGAAGTAAATGCATTTGAATGTTTCATGGATTAAAGAAAACGGTGATTTTCGACTTCAAACACATTTTTGTGTGATAAAACAATTGCAGCTCGGAACGAGAGGTTTCATTGTCCTTGTGTTTTCATTTATCTCCTCCTGTTCTGTAACATACATTGTCTTTTAAGGTTGTAAGACTATTTGAAGATATTGTTTACCTCCTAAAAAAAAATGTTTTTCCTTCTGTCAACTCGGAGCAGATGAGACTTCGCAACTCTCAACGAATTAAAATGACAGTTCCCTGATTTTCTCTTCTTTGATCTAAACAAGGTTTAAAACATGACTTGTGCCTATTGTTTTGGAGTAAATGAACTCACCTGAATACAAAAAGATCAATCAGGAGTTGCCAATCACAACTAGCTCACCGACCAAAACCATCAAAACTTATGACCAACACAATGAAGCAGAAATGGCTTTGATTGTGAGAGAAGACCAAACGCAACAATAATTTGGACTCACCCAGGTGGTTTGTTTGCAATAAGTTGATATAACATGGCTAAAAAAAATAAATAAATAAAATCAAAAATAGAGCTGTGAAAGTTAATCGATTAATCGACAAGTAATTGATTATCAAATTAATCGACAACTATTTTAATAATCAAGTGACCGTTTGGAGCCTTTTTTTTATTAATTAAAAATTGTCCAGAACTTCTGATTTCAGCATATCAACAGTAATTGTTCACTGATTTCTGTCGTCCTTCAAGTGTCAGATGAATAACTCCAGCTAGGACCATTTGCAATTCTAGTGTATATGACAGAATAAAGGCCAATATGACAAAGTAAGAATGACAAATACAGGACCATAGCAACTGCATAGCATCTGCCAACATCATAAGAACTCAACCCAGTCACAACAGGTTACGTCAATTTATAAATGGGACCACAGAATCTCACTGAATGCTCTGAACTACTCTCTCCACGCCAGTACTGTATTCAGCAGAAGAAGTTGATTGAGCTCTGTGTGGATGTAGCTCAACTGCCCGTAGGTGAGAACCATGTTTCCTGAACCCCGAATGAGACAAGATTAACAGTGACTCTGCTGGTTGTAGCCAAGACACCAATCAATTTATATTCATGTCCATCCCAAGTGTAAATGATACATACCACCAAAACACACATGCCTGTACATGTTTGGAAAGAGATACAACAACGGTCATAAACTACTTATCACTTCGCTAACGCACCTAAAATATGCAAATTTTAAATTGTATATTGGGCATTGGGTTATCCTGAATTGAGCATGTCAATGAAAAATGAGGAGAAAAAAAAAACTTCCTTTCAGTGCACTGAAACAAAAATTAAAAATAAAAATTAATAATAAAAATAATATTGAAAAATATACTCTGTATATGCTAATGTTTGTGTATTTTTCATTTAACTCATTTACTCCCAAAAACGTATAAATACGTTCTATTTTAAATATTACCATGCTTCCAAAGATTTATTTATGCGTTTTGGCTTTGATGCAGCCGCTGAACTGAAGAGAATGCTTGAAGCAATGGTAGTTATTGCAAAAAACGGCCAGCAGATGGCAGCAGAGTATAAGAGATCAAAAAGATCTTTTCCCCGTAGTTTTAAACAGATTTTGAAATAATGATGAAACTTAACCATATTTTGATGCTAATTGATGCAAAATGGAAAAATATAGAAATATATTTTTTTCCTGATGAAAGATGAGGCTCTAATCTTTCGTTTGGTAGATTCCATGTTTTTATAGCAATAGGACACAATATTCTATGGGCCTTGCAAAATCAGTCAAAATCCAGTAAAATAGCAAAAATATCCTGGGAGTGAATGAGTTAATATTTATACATTTCCTCTCTAAAATGTTGTTTCTTTCCAATAAAACAACTACACAATACCAAAAGGCTCCATTTCACTTCATCTGTATTTGATAAATACGACTGCATCAATCTCATTACACTGGTATCAAATGATAAATACTAACATTTGCATCCATACAATTGATATTCATATTGATTAACCGACAGCGAATGAATTCCATGCACGGAGATCAAAGTACAACTGCCACATTTTGATAGTCAAGTCCTCCTTTCCCAACACCGCCAACGCAGCCGCCACCATCAAGGGCCAGGGGCCTTTTAATTGGCCCACTTCGTAAGTGTAATTTTTTTTAATTGCTTGGAGACACTCTGCTCTCTTAAAGAAATCAATGCAGATGTAATAATATCTGTAATTGTGCGCCACGCTCCAGGGATGCCACAAAAGCCTCGGATCAATGGAGGGAAAGCAGGCAAACGCTGCTAGGGGTTAATTTTTTCCCGTTCTCGAAGGTAATGACAGAGAGGCAAAGCTTGGCTCGTGACACCGAGGCGCAACTCGCTGTTCCTATTGTCTCGGTGGCGCCTAATTGGGCCAAATGCAGTTAGGCCCCCACCAGCCCCCTCAGCAAACCCCACCGGAGGCTGTCAAGGTGGTGATTAATGAAGCCTCCAGTCATGTAACCTGATAAAAAGAAAAGAAAGGGATGGGGGGGAGTTGGATATCAGCCTGCTGCCTTCTCAATCCTGTGCTGCCCGCTGTCGATCCTTAGAAACTTATTTCTCGAAACAGGTGAAGATAATACGGCTCTGTCAATTAAAAAGGGGAGATTTGTGGTATTATTCAATTCTAGGTAAAGCTTGCACTTCTTCCTGGTTGGCCCGATAGGATTCTTAGCCCAAGCTAGTACCGCTACGTTAGCTTCACCGACAAGCTGCTCGATGTTGATCACTTTGATCATATCCATTGAGACTTGTAGGTATGTTTCATGGTTTAACTGTGGATTTCATTTGAAAATTGAAGATAATGTTAAATAATGAGATGCGTTCGCAGCCAGGACTTAATAGCATTTCAGTATGCTACACTATAAGTTTGGCTAATTTTGTGTGAATAGTATTACCCTGTGAGATTGAGCCTTCCCATGAAAATCCACCAATGGTTTGCCATAGACATGGATGTTTCCGTAAGAACACAAAAACAACAAATAGACACATTCTCAGCAGATAACAAAGGTCTGCTTCCAGAAAATAAAAACTGTAAATAGGAGGAACTTAACAATAACGGCAATATCACAATATCGCATTATTGAAATTGCCACAATATTGTCGTCGTCCTTTCACATATTAACTCATTCACTCGCAGCCATTTTCACTGAAGCAACGCCCTTCACTCCCAGCTGTTTTACTGTATTTTGACTGAGTTTGCGAGGCCCACAGAATATTGTGTTCTATTGCTAGAAAAACATGGAACCTACCAAAAGAATGATTAGCATCTCTTCTTTCATCAGGAAAAATGTTTATTTTTATCGGTTTCCGTTTTGCAGCAATTCACATTAGAATGTAGCTAAGTTTCATCAATATTCACATTCCTGGTGAAAACAGTCAAAAAGAGCTTGTTTCAACATTGCCCTGACTAATCTCTTATACTCTGCTCCCACCTACTGACCGTTTTTTGTGGGAACTACCATTGCTTTAAGCGACCTCTTCAGGTCAGAAGCTGCCTCAAAGCCTTCTGTATGCTCTAGCATAAAAAAAAAAAAAAACGTTTAAAAAAAACGTATGAATACGTTTTTGGGGAGTGAAGGACAAGGTATTAAAAATGTATTTATACGTTTTGGGTTTGAATGAGTTAAAAGCCGGGCATCTGTTAAAATGGTGAGGGTGTATCCATTTGCGCATTAGTGCAGTCTAATTTTAATTAGGCATGTTTGGGCGACTGCGTCGGTGATCACTTCCATGAGTTAGTCATCCCAGAAAATATTTTTCAACATCTCCATCAAAAAAACATTACTTTTCGCTCACTTTAGTTAACCATAACATTGTGACATAGACCATGATACTGTACATTTGGGCTGTTGAGCCAATAACAGCACATGACAATAAAACAAGCCTATTTCTTTGTCAGTGCTGTTATTCTGTATAAACATTCAAACCAGATCTCATGACAGTGAGGCAAATATTCAAAACACTATTCTCGGAAGAGTCAAGTCACTTTAAACACTTTAAAAAAAAATAAAAAAAATTCTAACATCATACATTTCCTGTCTGTCTTACAGATTGGATTTTTCCTCCTTTTTTTTCCTATATGTCCTCCAGACACACGTGTCAGGAACGTAGGATCGAAAGGTGACAGGTATTAGCCTCCAAGGATTCGTCACGGCTTTTGACTAATGACCTCATTAAGCCACGCTTCAATACTCTGCATTGTCTCGGTCTGGTTGAGGACACTCATTCGCGGTGACCCGGGCCAAGTGAGCGCGGCTTGTCACACCGCAACAGTGGTTGGGTTGGATAGGGAGGGAGGGAAATCGATCCTTTGTAAATATATTAGACGCAATAACAACCTGCTGGACTTTGCCTAACGTGTTTATGGAAGCATTAGGCAAACTCTTCCTTTATCAAGCACCCCCGGCTGTTGCGACAATGACATGGTGTTTTCAGGTGTGTGGTTGTGAGCTCATTGGAAAAAGAACACAAGGGGAGGGAGGAGGGTTGTAATCTTAAATTTAGAGTGTAAACAAGACAAAGTGATTTTAATTGAGTTTATTGGCTTGGTGTCAATGTTTGTGTTTTTTGGTGGACCAATTGGAAATCAAATTGGAAGAATACAGCAAAACGTTCAACATCCAACATAATCTGCTCTTTATAGTCTTATTGAACTGAAGCTTGCGATATAATGTGATCATGTCATATAATGTAACCCGTTTTTAAAGAGGAAGTCAACCTTAAACATTTATTGACAATAATATGTTATGTGTGACTTCACTCATCTACACGTGACATTCTGATTAAATATTGTGATAAAGTCCATTATATTCTAATGCAATTAAATAAGCAAAAATGCCATACATTCTGGATTCATTACAAATCAACTGAAATTTTGCAAGCCTTTTATTGTTTTAATATTTCTGATTATGGCTTATAGCTTAAGAACACTAAATATCCTATCTCAAAATATTAGAATATTTCATCAGACCAAAAAATAAATAAATGCCATAATCAGCAATATTAAAACAATAAAAGGCTTGCAATATTTCAGTTGATTTGTAATGAATCCATAATGCAGAAAATAATGGATTTTATCACAATATTCAAATTTTCTGAGACAGTCCTGTATTTGTGCAATATGAGTTATGTCGCAACACCGAGACGCTTTTATCCATCTCAGGGGCGGCCATTTTGCCACTTTCTGGCGACTGAAGATGACATCACAGTTGCTCAGGCAACGGCCAATCAGTGCTCACCTGTTTTCTGAAGCTGAGCTGTGATTGGTTGTTACCTGAGACCTGAGCAACTGTGACGTCATTTTCACTTGACAGCAAGTGGCAAAATGGCCGCCTTATGATATTAGATAACTGCTGGAGTGTGCTGCTTAACTCAGATTCCACTAACACACTATTAACCAGAAGACCGTATTTAGATTAGTGGGTCTGAAAAGAACATATTAGAGCCAAGAATTGTTTTTAGGGCGTTGACTTCCCCTTTAAAAAAAAAGTCCTAATCAGAATGTGCTTCAACTGTATATCTGGACTTTCTGTTGCATCAGCGGCTGAAATATGTTTCTGTTACTTGCGGCGCATGATTAATGTTTGTTTTTGCCTATCTCCGTTTTGCCGCATGTTACGTGGGCGCCATAATTCCTTAATGAAATATGCCCAATTACCATAGAGCGTATGAATGATAATTGTGGAACAATGTAATGTCAATAGCCCACTGATTAATCCCTCCGAAGGCGGCCAAACGCGAGCAAAGTAACTCGGTTAAGCGATAAGCAATTTTCATTTGTTCTTAATTACAAAGGGGGCCCATTTTGCCGCCGACTTGATGAGATTTCCAAAGCAACTTCGCCAGCCAGGGCTTATATGTATTTATAAACGTGACTTTTTTTTTTTCTCTCTCTCTCTTTCTTTCTCTGGCTCTATTCAATAAATTCATGTTTAATGACTCACAAGTGGGCATGTGTGCTTACAGTGAGCATAAGAGGTGCTTCACGACTCAGTTTAGCCGAAACAAACAGGGCTAAATAGCATTTAGCTACTTGTCCTAATTGGAAAGAATATGTTTGGGGTTCCTCACATTGGTCTACAATCTGAAGTACCGTATTTTCCGCACTATAAGGCGCACCTAAAAGCCTTCAATTTTTTCAAAAACTGACCCTGCGCCTTATAATCCAGTGCGCCTTATATGTGGATCAATATTGAGCCACAACAGATCTCGCTGTCAAGACGCTATCGGTGACTCTGCACGATCGGTGACGTGCATGCGCAGAAGATCGCACCATCTTGGATCGCTAGCTAATACTAATACTTTACCTCAGAGAAAATAATAAAACAGCTGTTTATTCATTTTGGAGTTGTCAGAAAGCTGGTTTGTAATCTATTAAAGTTTGGCTGACCTATCTGACTGTTTTGTTGACATTCCCTTTAGCGCAGCACCATCTAATGGATGCACAACGTAAACCCAGCCTCTATTGTAGCGCCTTATATATGAAAAAAAGTTTTAAAATGTCATTCATTGAAGGTGCGCCTTATATATGGAAAAAGTTTGAAAATGTGTCATACATTGAAGGTGCGCCTTATAATGAGGTGCGCCTTATAGTGCGGAAAATACGGTACACATCCATCCATCCATTTTCTTGACCGCTTATTCCTCACAAGGGTCGCGGGGGCTGCTGGCGCCTATCTCAGCTGGCTCTGGGCAGTAGGCGGGGGACACCCTGGACTGGTTGCCAACCAATCGCAGACGGTATACATTGTCACGCTTATTCGTGTTCAACGCCCAAGAGCTTTACATTTGAAATTTGACACATATTGGGAAGTGTACACGAGTTGTACAAAAAATTTAGGAACTCATTGCACATGAAATAATCTTAGGCCAATTAGAATTGAGGGAATTTTCTTTCTGATTAATAAAGCAGTTATCAATTTAACCATAGGTAGGCATGAGTTCCATAAACATCTCTCTTAATGGTTCAGGACCCAAAATGGAGTCGCCGTAAGCAAAATGCACTCTGGTGAAGACAATTCTTGTATTTATCTCCATTTGGTCACACTGCTTGCTCCTGAATGGCCACCTCGCAGGAGATTAACCCTTTCATTAAAAAATCCTGACCGAGGTCAACCTACTCGCCTGGCTCTGCGGTGGCTGCACCTTGCTTTGATCTATCAGCTATGGAGACATTATTAGCAAACGCTTAAGTCGGCCCATGTGATTTAGTTTTTTTTTTTTTTTTTTTTTTTAATTTGCACAAATTATTCATAATCCTATTACGTGGCCAAAGGGGTAACCCCGGCATAAAATATATGAGGCCTTTGTTATCAAGCTATCGGAACCGGGTTCACTGGAGTTGTGGGAAAAGAGAGAGAAAAGTTGTGCGTAATCCTCTCAAATGAAGTCCATTATCTTTGGAAATATCCTGTCTATATTCATCTACCTCTGCACAAGAAAATTATCGGAATAGGCTTGATCTTTAGACAATGTTGCTCAAGTTGTTCCTCTATATAACGATCAAGATTAGCATGTTTGGAGCATTCGACAAAATTGGAGAAGCAAAACTATGAGCAGAATATCGTCTTCCTTGCACATACAGGGATGATTTTTGGTGCAGGTTGTCATCGTGTGGCAGGTTGGTGTATTTTGGCTCCCCGAGGGGAACCACATGTCTGCTTTTTGGGTATGGAGCAGAAAAAGTTTGGGAAAACCCCAGGCCAGGGTATTGCATTACAACTTGTGGGGGGGGGGGGGGGTTGAAGAGGAGAAATCACAATTTTTACACCTCCCGTCTCCCTTTCAGAGTCCAACACTTTGCAGAACAAAAGTCAATGTCTCGGCCCAAATTTCGTGTGACAACGCGTAGCGGCCGGTGCTATTTTGGGCTCTTTGTGGTGCCAATCTCCTATCTCTGCCGTGACATTTTTTTTCCCCCAAAAGAAAAGAGTAGATTTCCTAGAGACTCTGCCCTTTTGCAACTTCCACAATGTATTCTGGCGCATAGAAGTAAGAACCCTCCCCTCGCCGCTTTTAATACTCGCTGCAGTGGCCAGAGAAAGGGGGAAATTAAGACAGCGTATCAGGCTAAGAGGCCGATCTGAAAAGACCTTATGCAGATGCTTAATTCCCCATTTTCACATTCCTTATATCTTTAAAAAAAAAAAAAAAAAAGGTGGGAAAATGTAGTCCTCCCTAACAAACTGTAAACAAAGACAACAAAATGAAGAATTTGATTTTTGCATAACCATTTCCACTGAGTGGCTGTATTTATACAGTGGTATAATATAAATCTCATATTATATGGGATAAAAATCATATCACTGCACCTTGCATGACCTCAGTCAGCCAACATGAAAGGATTAACTCAACATGTAGTTTTTTTTAATGACACATTTTTTTTCCATCCCACTGGAATCAGTTTATAAGTTCTGATTTTTTATATTTATTATTTGTATTATTTATATCTAGTTGAATCTCCTTTTGGGGTCTTAAACATATTTAAAAAGTCAGCAAATATTGCCAGCACACACTGGAAAAAGGAAGCCGAAACATCTATATTTTAGTCCAACACCAAACCCGCAAAATGCCCCTCCAGTATGTCCGATTTTAACTGAATTTGGAACTTGTGCTGCAAAACTGACATTTCGGTTTGAAGGTTTTTTTTCCCCAAGGAGATGGGACTGCATCTGATTGGAACTAGTAATAAAAAGTAATAAGTAATGGAATATTGCTTAATTTAAGCAACATCCATTTTCTTGACCGCTTATTCCTCACAAGGGTCGTGGGGGGTGCTGGAGCCTATCTCAGCTGGCTCTGGGCAGGAGGCGGGGTACAACCTGGGCTGGTTGCCAGCCAAATCGCAGGGCAATTTAAGCAACATTACCTGCCAAAAAAACTTTTTTTTTAAGTAAACATAACTGGCCTATTTAAAAAAACAAACACCAAATTATTAATATAGTGTGATTATGTCATATTTGAACTTAAAGAGTTATGTATTTCTTATTTTAAGCCGAACCTATTCATAACCAGTCAAAAAAAAAAAATCTCAATTAGATGTAGTACTTCAGGATTTGTATATTAACATATTTTACACTTGTATTTCGTCTGCATGAAATCTTACCAAAACATTGTAGAGTTAAAATTTTTATGATGTTGATAGTTTGAATTCTCATGCAATTTATTCCTAACTCATCATTTGACTGATTTTGCAAGGCCCACAGAATATTGTGTTTTTTTGCAATACAAACATGGAACCTACCAAAAGAAAGATCAGTCTCTCTTCTTTCGTCAGGAAAAAAAGTATATTTCTTTCTGTTTCCGTTTTGTAGCAATTAGCATTAGAATACAGCTAAGTTTCATCATTATTCACATTTATGTTTAGAATTGTGGCGACACAGCTTGTTATCAACATGGCCCTGGTTGATCTCTTATACTCTGCTGCTAACTGCTGGCCGTTTTTGTAGTTACTACCATTTTTTCACCCGTTCACTGCAGTTTAGAGGCTGCATCAAAGCCTTCTGTATGTTCTCGCATAAAAAATAAATAAATAAATAAAAATAAAACATAACGTATAAATACGTCTTTGGGACACTTAAAGCATTTAAAATAGAACATATATATACATTTTTGGGAGCAAATGAGCTAATTTACGTAAAATTGATCACAATGCAATATTTTCTTTTTTAAAGTTTCCCCAATCAGAGTTGCCAGTGCAATTGTGCCTCGCCGTCTTCTGCTCATTTGGAAAGCAATTTCCATTTAACAGGATGTGGGCATTGGCAAATGTACGTCCAACTTCACATCAATTTGCTGCAGTGCCTCTTCCGGGTTGCGCTTTTATTCTTAATAATGCGGCTCTAATTGGCCTGTGTTGTGCCGTTCATTTCCATAAAGAGCCCAGGAGACTGTCACCTCGGCGTGGGAGGGACAAGGTGCTGCAGTTGGAGTTGTACACGTGGAGGCGGTCGTTAATCAGGGAAAAGGCACTTTCGCCCTGCTTCTCCGAAAGGACAGAGGTCGAGGAGGAGGGGCCTACGTCGCACCATAATGGTCGAAGTGTAAATTGCTGTGGGGGGGAAAAGAGTATGTGTATTTTTCATTGTGTTTTTCCTTTTATCCTGGGTGGAGACTTTCTACTTGGAATACATTAATTTGGCTTGATTACAGTGAAGCATCACTATTTTCGGGGGTAGGAACAACCTCTGCCAAAATCCACAGAGATATACAGAAAGTAGATTAGACTTTTGACTAGGTGAAACCAGGTCCAAGTTGTGGTGCAGGTGGTGTAACACAATTTGGTGTAGCGTGATTTAGCGCAAATGCAGCAGCCAACTTTACATCATCTGTACCGTAATTGGAGTACTTCTTTCATCCATCCATTCTCTTAGCCGCTTATCCTCACAAGGGTTGCGGTGGTGCTGGAGCCTATCCCAGCTGGCTTCGGGCAGTAGGCAGGGTACAACCGCTCACATTCACAATACACCCAATTAACCTGCCGTGCATGTCTTTGGAATGTGGGAGGAGACCGGAGTGCCCGGAGAAGACCCACGCAGGCACGGGGAGAACATGCAAACTCCACCCAGGAAGGCCAAAGCCTGGACTCTTTCTTGCGTCCTCAGTACTAGGAGGCGGACGTGCTCACCAGTCGTACTTCTTACAATTCCTTATAAACGTACTTTGTGTGCACCGATCTCTTGCATGGACTTCAGTGAGTCCCTTATGAAAAAATAAAAATTATCATGTAGAATTTGATTAAAGATGTGATTACTATAGTCAATTTCACATAATCGCTCACTTTGTGATGATTATTTTGCCTCTCCCGATACAACAGGTCAAATAATCTGTTGGTACAGTATTTTTCATAAAATAAAATTAGTTAATACTAGGGGTGTTAAAAAAAATCGATTCGGTGATATATCGCGATACTACATCGCGCGATTCTCGAATCGATTCAATAATCGGTAGAATTGTTTTTTTTTGTTTTGTTTTTTTTGTTTTTTTTAGGATTCACACCTTGAGCATGGAAGAATGTTATATGAACGGAACATTAAGCCTTAATATTTTATTTTAATGCTGTTCAAACATGAAACAGATTACAACCTCTATAAGACTGAAATTTCAGATAAATAAATAATACATTTTCATATAAATCTTACACTCTACAAGCTTACTGATTAGTATTTTCTAAATTTGAATGAAAAAAAATCGCAACAATCGACTTATAAATTCGTATCGGGATTAATCGGTATCGAATCGAATCGTGACCTGTGAATCGTGATACGAATCGAATCGTCAGGTACTAGGCAATTCACACCACTAGTTAATACAGAAAAATAAATTTATATTCATATAAAAAAATGATATCTAAACATTGAATTTTAAATATTGTCAGTGCACAAAAAAACATATAGAGCGAATTTAAAAAACAGAATCACTTTATTATAACTGAAAATAATTTATTTTGAAAATAAGTTGTTTTTCTTGTGAGGTGCCTTTTGAATTACTCGAATAGCCACAAAAACATAATTTTAAATAAAAGTAAATTTCGCTTATGCTTCGGCCTCTCCTCTGCTGAATTTAAAGGGAATGATGGGCACGGCTTCGACTGGCCGTGTATAAAGTTGACTGCGTTCAGTTCCACAACGGCATCTAATTGAGCATGTCTACAGAAATACCAGAAAATAGACACAAAATTGGGGCTGTTAAAGCCTGAATAATTTTTCATAATCCCTAAACTCTACCTCGAAACTTTGTAGGAGAAGTCTACGGTAAGTTAACTTTGAAAAGCCAAAGTGTGAAACTTAAAATATTCCCCAAAAGCCAAGAACTGTGCTCCCTGTACAAGTCTCCTCGGAAAAAGCTGCAAAATCCTTCCTAAAGTGTCTTTATTTATCGAGTTGGACGGGAACACGCTATCCTCCAGTGGTACACTTAAGTGGCTCGCGCCGACATTCAGAGGACACCGCTGCCAAGTGTGTATTTTATGGCAACGATTGAACATAATGGTCAAATAAATATCGGAGTAAAAAACTACTATCGTCTGCCGTGAGTTGAGTTTCGTTGTGATATTTTCTTTGGGGTCACGGGAACCTCTCGCTCCATCTTAACAAAAGTGCAGCTTTTAAATACTGAATACGGTCTCAAGAGACTACTACAGGTTCCTCATTAGACCGACTCAGACACTACAGATCATTCCAGACAAACAGCTTATTTTCATATTATTCTATTCTTATATATTATTCTTCTCATTTGCAGATGATGCAATTATATTGGTCAGATTATTGCTTTGAAGAGGAATTGTGCCATCTGTATGGATGTTAGCTCAGCTTCCTATAACTGAGGTCATGTTATCCTAAAGACAGCAAAAGTTGACTAGTAATTTCATTTTGCTTCAAGACAACTAATGAGACATCCAATCTGGATAACTGATCAATTCGTACCGATCAATTAATATACATGACACTAAAATAAAGTGATTACAGTTAAAACTATAAAGCTGTTCTAAATGTATATAGTTTTAGAAAAATATTACTTTGATGTGATGGTATTTATTTTAAGATAAATTAAAATTAGTTTGTCAACTGTTTTATTTGTTTGTGTTTTTTTTAATTAATAATAATAATAATAATAATAATAATAATAATAACAACAATAATAATACATTTACACAATGCAATGCCTTCTTTTCAAGGTAATGTGTGAAAGAGTAGTGTTGTTCCGATACCATTTTTTGGCCCCCGATACCCAGCTTTGCAGTATCACCCGATACCATACCGATACTTGAGTTTTTTTTTCCTCAACGTGAAAAAGCTGTCCTACTATTGGTTCAGAGCATTCAAGGGCCAATAGGATATCTTAGATCGGCATGCAGTGACCATGTCACATACCAATGAATGTCATGCACGAGCAAGATACAAGATGCTGCATCCAAAATCTTATATTGGCATTGGAATTAATGGTATCGGCATGTTACTTGTGAGTACTCACCGATACCGATACCACCGTTTTAATGAAGTATCGGCACCTCTGCCGATACCAGTATCAGTATCGGAACAACACTAGAATAGAGTAGGATTAGTTACATTTATATCACTATCGTTGCATACCTGCCAATATTTGGATCATGTGTAATCCTAAAATGCACTCAAATTACAGCCTTCATTTCCCAGTGTTGGCTGAAAAACAAAAAAAAATCAATGCGGCAGAATCAAAAAGGTGCTAAAGGTCAAGTTGATTAACAAGTTTTAGCCGCAAAATTGACTGGCCGACTTGATTTTAACTCTCTTCTGATCCAAATCCTCAAATTATCGGATGTCTCTGATTATTTTCATAGTCCTGAGAACTGTTTGTCTACCCACCACGTTTGCAAAAGGTTTTCATAGAAACATGCACCTGTTTGTCTTTGAAAGGCTATACGATCTCGAAACAGAGGAAGAGTCCAAATCATGTACAGTATACATGTATTTTTATGGGACAATGGGATCAGTGTTGATGAAAGGATTTGAACTTTAAAACAGTCCTGAGAACTGTCTGTGTTTCCACCATATTCGCACTGGTTCCCACAGAAACATGCACCTGTTGGTCTATGAAAAGTCATTGGGGGGGTCACAAAAGCATAAAACACCCTAAGAAAGATCATTCACTCAACATTAGGAACAGAAGTCACACAGAGGTCAGATGGTGCTGCACCTGCATAAAGCAAATAAAAATATATCTTCCTTCAGTTGCTCTGAAACATTTAAGTGTTAATAATCCATTTATTTTGGCTATTAACACCGTTTTAAAAGATCAGCAATGTACATGGACAATTATTTCAAGGAAACTCTTGGTCAGGTCATGCATGCATGCAAAATCAACAGTGTGTGTATCCCGCTTAAGCACTGTATACACTGTATTACACTTAACGATGGCTTGGCCATGAATAAAAAGCCACGATGACCCCCGGCTGAACCCGACTCGTCCAAGTCCGACCAGTCCCGCTGAATGCCTTGTGACTTTGTGTTGTTTGTGACGCTCTTGTGTTGTGTTTGCTCCCTGTCCTCTCCCCACCTCATGTCCACACTCCACAATGTGCACATGAAGGGCCCGGCTTTTGTTTGGCTCCCCTTGTCGGAGCCGATCTCAGTCCGCGGAGAGCTTGAACACACCTTGGTGGTTGACCTACCTGCCTATTATTGCACCTGTGAGTAGGGATACGATAATTATCACGGTATTGTGGGGGGCGTTGGCAATATTTAAAAAAAGGTCACAACATTGTAAAAAAAAAAAAAAAAAAAAAAAAAAAAGCACAATGTTGTGCTTTTGTACATAACAGCAATGCATATAAACCACCTTTAATCTCTAATAACAATATTGAGGGACTTACTGGCTAATACAAGCACACATTGATCGCTTCACAAGCAAATTACGTTCCCCTTCATCTGACAATTAGCATAGATTTTAAACATAGAAGGCCACAACATCCCTAATGAAAATTAAATTGTTACATACGGGGTATGGGTGGACCCAAAAGCGGAGGAAACAGGCGGGAAGACAGACTGGAAAGATGATGTAAGGAACTTTATTAACTATGATGGGGAAGGACTGGACGAGACGGAAGGGGAGTAGACTGGACTTGGCGTGGCGTGATGCAGAGACTTGGCGTGGCGTGAGGCAGAGACTTGGCGTGGCGTGAGGCAGAGACTTGGCGTGGCGTGAGGCAGAGACTTGGCGTGGCGTGGGGCAGAGACTTGGCGTGGCTGACTTTGAAGACTAGGCGTGGCTGACTTTGAAGACTAGGCGTGGCTGACTTTGAAGACTAGGCGTGGCTGACTTTGAAGACTAGGCGTTGAAGACTAGGCGTAGAAGACTAGGCGTAGAAGACTAGGCGTAGAAGACTAGGCGTAGAAGACTTGGCGTAGAAGACTTGGCGTAGAAGACTTGGCGTAGAAGACTTGGCGTAGAAGACTTGGCGTAGAAGACTTGGCAGACTTGGCTTGGAAGACTTGGTAGACTTTGGCGCGTGGAAGACTTGGTAGACTTGGCAATAACACACTTGGTAGACTTGGCAATAAAGACTTGGTAGACTTGGCAATAAAGACACCACTGTGACTAGACATGCAGACATTCAAACAGCTAACATCAAACATCAGACAATGCTCCCAAACCCGCGTGAGACAAACACCACTCCCTTATACAAACACTAATGACAATAACAGGACACACCTGGGAGACACAGCAGGGAGGGGGAACCAATCAGCAATACACACCAGGAAGGGAAGACACAAGCAGGTGGACAAGGTTAACCATAACGAGACTGGGGAAGAAGACAGGAACACCAGACAACCAACACTCACCAAAATAAAACAAAAACCCAACCAAACTGAAACGTGACATAAATTGCACTAATAAACTAGCCACTAGAGGGTGCTAAAACTGCACAAATGGAAATCAACCTGACTTTTTAACAGATGTGTTCCTTTTAAATATTGTGAACATGACGACGACGATCTTGGCAGTGGCAGTTTTAATATCACGATATCACGAAATTGCCCTTATCGTGACATCCCTACCTGTGAGCGTGTGTGCATGCGTTGTGACACCATGGGGCAATTATTTGGTTTCCCAGGGTCAAGTGTAACTGCCTCTAGTGCTAGCTACATCCAAATTAAGCAAACTTCATGGTTGGACTCGGGTTTGAAAAAATAAAATAAGTTCTTCGGTACCACTTCTTTTCAGACCGATACTAGTACTAGTAGTCACAGTACAAAGTATCAATACCACAGGTATTTTTCCATCCATCCATTACTTGAGCGCTTATTCCTCACAATGGTCATGGCGGGTGCTGGAGCCTATCTCAGCTGGCTTTGGGCAGTAGGCGGGGTACACCCTGGACTGGTTGCCAGCCAATCGCAGGGCACACAAAGACGAACAACCAACCAATCAACCTGCCATGCATGTCTTTGTAATGTGGGAGGAGACCGGAGTACCCGGAGAAGACCCACGCAGGCACGGGGAGAGCATGCAAACTCCACCCAGGGAGGCCGGAGCCTGGACTCGAACCCGAGTCCTCAGAACTGGGAGGCAGATGTGCTAAATGGCAAATGGCACTTCATTTATATAGCGCTGTTCCACCTTTAATGCCCTCAAATCGCTTTACATTTTTTTGACTACCCATTCACCTACATAAGCAATTGGGGGTTCAGTACCTTGCTCAAGGATACTTCGACGTGGTCACAATGGCCTGGGATCAAACCCACAACCACTGGTTTGGGAGACGACCACCATACCACTGATCCACGCCGCCCCACTCATCTAACCACTCATATACAGTGTCGCCCACAGGTCTTTTTGATACATAAAAAAAATAATTAAAAAAAAAATATGACAGATAATTTTAAAGAAATGCCAGAGATGCCAATATAGCATTTTTCCTTAAATTGCATGAAATTAACGGCAATCTTCTATTCTTGTAATTTCTGTTTTCCTGTTACGAATTGGAAAAACAGCCACAAGAGGGCACCTAATACTTATATTGGCGCATGTCACGAGTACCTCACTGCAACTCAATTATTTACTGTATATATGTGACATTAGTACACTGTGGGAATTTTGCAATAAGGCAAAAATATTTATTGGGGGCTGCCTGATGATGTGAAGCTGTAATTACTATAGTCAATTTCACATAATTGCTCAATTCGTGACGATTATTTTGCCTATCCTCATACAACAGGTTAAACAATTTATTGGTACAGTATTTTTTTTTTCATAAAATAAAATTAGTTAATAGAGAAAAAAATCTATATCCATATAAAAAAATGAAATCTAATAATGATTTTGATACAAAAAATAATTAATTACAAATTTTGTCAGTGCAGCAAAAACAGAGAGAATTTAAAAAAACAGAATCACTTTATTATAACTGAAAATAATTTATTTTCAGAATAATAGTTATTTTTCTTGTTAGGTGCCTTTTGAATCACTGAAATAGCCACAAAAACATAATTTTAAATAAAAGTAAATTTCGCTGGAAATCTTTTTCTTTTTTTTTAATCTAGCTCTAAAAATAATAATGAAAATAAGTGATCATTAATTAATCGTCAATTTTCCCAATTCCTCAGACTTAGAAAATGTGTTCTCCATTATTTGTGGTTAGACCTGTCCATTGTGTCCTGTTCCATCTTCATTCAGTACTATTTGGAGTCAATCTTAAAATCTGCAAACATGAATCGTTAAAAAATAAAATAAAATAAAGCAAATGTGTTGTTTCCCTTCTTTCTATTCTGTCCCTCAAAGCCCCCCTTCTCCTCCCTCCACCCCTCCAGCAACCCCTGTTTCTTACATCAGCAGGGACTGCGGCTAATTTACGAGCACGGGCAATGCCAACATATTCTCTGAGGAGGGCCTGTTTTAACACCTCCAAATGCCGAAATGCATCCCAGCTGACCTTAATTATAAAAGCCTGTGCCCCCACCTCATATAGAATCCACAAGACCCCAGGGGGGGGGCGAGCGTGAGACAGTATGCGTACCTGTGGAGAACATCGGGCCAGGCGGCTCGATGTTAATAGTTGCATCCTGAGAGGAAATCAATAAAGCTATAAAGGGTGATATCACAGTGTGTCGGGCCTGTCACGCACACACGCTCTCCCTCCCCTGGTTAGAGGGGGTCCGCAACATAAAGGTCAGCAGTATGGGGTTTTGATCGAGGGATGAGAAGCACCCCCCTCCCTTAAGTGGACCCCCCCCCAACAACTCCTCTGGAGAAGGAGTGGATCTTTTCGAGGGCTTACAGCGGGCGCCGCGTTGTCAAGGCAGCAAAGCGTTAGCGCCGTTAAAAAGGCCCATCAATGTGGGCCCAGTTACGACGCGAGGGGGAAAATCCCAGGAGGTAAAACGGGGGGGGGGGGGGGGGGGCTTTGCTAAACTGCTCGTGAACCGAGGGGGGAGGTATTACACCTGCTTTCCTTTCTGACCGTATGGCGGATTTTTCGGCCCATAATAGTGATATACGCGCAGCACGGGGCTCCGGCATCATTGGGCTGATAAACTGCTCATACAATAGATAATCTTTTATGTACCACCCGTGCACAGCACAAATATTATGACTATTAGCGCATTAATTAACCCGCTGGCCTGAGGGCCCGCCGCCGAGCCAAGGTTAAGAGCTTCTTTAATTAAAGATCAATACGGTTTTGCAGTATATTTCAGCGGCTCCAAAGTAGGCACGGGACACTTTACCGTCTACGTGTCACAGTGATATAGAAGTTATCAAGTCTCGGAGAGAAAATGTCAAATTAAGACGATTTGCAAGCACCGAACTGCTATACTGGCTGGAAAGTACTTTACAACTGCAAAAGTTTGTCCATCATCATCATCGAAAGTCTTTTTTGAAATAGTTAAACAAGCAGCAATTACAGGAGTTACAGTGGTACTGAGGGATGGGTGAGTACCGATACCAGTATAAGTACTGGGCCGATACATGCCTTATTTTTAGGTATCAGGTACGTATGGAGGGCGAGGCTTCAAGGGATACTTGATTCATTGAGACATTTTCAGCAGTAAATAGTTAATATTTTGTCCAGAATTAATTTGATAATTTCATTATTTTTCATCCCGTGACCCTTGTGAGGAATAAGCGGTCAAGAAAATGGATGGATGGATGGATTATTTTTCATGTACAATTAATACCTTTAAAAACAAATTGACTGAAGACGATATCACCTGTACTGAGGAAGTAGTCAAGACCAAACCCAGGAAACAGGTGAGCGATGATTGATCGTTACTATTTCCTCAGCACAGGTGATGTCATCTTCAGTCGACAGCAAGTGGGAAAAAACATGTTTTTAAAGGTATTAATTGTACGTGAATAATAATAAAGTTATCAAGTAAATTCTGGACAAAATATTAACTTTTTACAACTGAAAATGTCTCAATGACTCAAGCATCCCTGAAAAGCTGACATTAAATAAGTCCTCCTCGGCTGTAGGTGGCGCTATATTGTGGCAAATTGAAACATTTTTGTTCACAATGCTTTCAATGTGATGAATGAAATTGTACATATCAAAAGTATTATTGATTATTATTGGAACTAGTGATATTGGTGCCTCATGGTCCTTTTGATGAACAAAAAAAAAAAAAAAAGATCAAAGTCATTCAAAAGTCATATAGCAAGGTTGTTGTAGATTGAGAAACACTATATTGTAATTAAAAAAAATGTTTTTAGTTCAATTACAATTCTTTGTTAACATTGACCTGCCTGGGACACCTGTGCACTGGGCAAAGTACTGCCCAACAAGCGCTCTCTAGTGGCACCCAGTAAGAGCACAGCGTAGGATTTAGTCCTCGTTTGCAGAAGATAGGAGGGCCATAAGCGCACATCTTCACGCCCAAGGCCCGAAAGTTACCCTCAGATCACCGTAATCCATCTGGATTATGTTTGACAGGACATGCATCCTCCTGCTGGTCGAGGCTCGTTTTGACAGAGTATAGCCAGCAAAAGACATGACCCTAAAACAAGCAACCAGATTGCTTCCGTCTGTGAGATTAGGGACTTTTTAAAATGGAGGTCAGTCCGTCAGGTCAGCTGTTCATTTGTTTACAGAATATGATGCATCTGAAAAGGGATTATGCTCTGCCTCTCAGAGTGGTGAACTGTTGGTCGTCAAAATGACTAGCCGAATGTTGACAGCAAACGAATTCTGATTGGATGAAACTTAAAAGTTTAAAATGGCTTACCTTAGCTAGAATCCCGCATCACATTGTGACATGTTAAACTAGCAATATATCCCATATTAGTTGCCATGACTACTACTACTTATTCAATTTTTCTTCTACTTTCTTTTGGTGGTTGGCAAATACTTTTGGTGCATTAATGCTAAAGAAAGTGGACACCGGCGACAACAACAACATTAAATAGTTACGTATGACCTCAATAGTCGAAACATGACATTCTGATTAATATTACATTTGTTGAATATGAGTTATGAAGCAAAATACAGCTGTTTTTATCCATCTTAGGCGGCGGCCATTTTGAAACTTGCTGTCGACTGAAGATGACATCACATCTGCTCAGGGTTGGGGCAACAACCAATCACAGCTCATCTGTTTTCTGAAGCTAAGCTGTGATTGGTTGCTACCTGAGCAACTGTGATGTCATTTTCACTCGACAACAAGTGGCAAAATGGCCGTCCCCTGAGATGGATAAAAACGGCTGGATTTTGCTGCTTAACTCATATTCTACTAATGCAATATTAACTCTTTCATTCCCAGCCATTTTCACAGAAGCAACCCCTCCTGTTTTACTGGATTTTGACTGACTTTGGAAGGTCCACAGAATGTTCTGTTCTATTGCTATAAAAAACATATCCGTTTCCATTTTGCAGCAATTAGCATTAGAATATTGCTAAGTTTCAATGGCCCTGGCTGATTTCTTATACTCTTCTGCCACCTGCTGGCAGTTTTTTGCAATATCTACCATTGCTTTAAACGACCTCTTCATGTCAGAAGCTCTATCTTTATGCTTTAGGCATTAAAAAAAAAAAAAAAAAAAACGGGAAAAAAAGTATAAATATGTTTTTGGGAGTGAAGAACAAAGTATTGAAAAACGTACTTATACGTCTTTGGGTTTGAATGAGTTAATCATATGTGCACTAGTGGGGTTGCATAAAACGTATTATTGTCAAGAATTTTTGTGGTGGTTGACTTCCCCTTTTTTAAACACTGCAGCGCTGTATAAGCGTCGTGACGGCTAAGCTGGCCTTTGTTGCCAATGGCAGGCCTGACTTCACGTTAGTCCACCGCGGTCTCTCAGGGCCCGCTGGCCACGTCCTCTCCCTAAAAAGCCCACTTCCTCTTCCCTCCCAGTCACCACCCACGCCCCCTATTGCCTCACAGGACTACGTCAGGTTAAACACTTAAACACCAGCAAATCCACCGCTGCCCTGTGGGAAATTTGCTTCTAATCCCTAACTTATAGGCACAGAATCAAAGGCAAAAAAAAAAAAAAATGAATAAAGCCGGAGCAACAAATCTGATCCTCCCACCCCTAACAATCTCAAGCCTCTCGGGAGAGGCTCGGAGACGCTCGGCAGACAAGCCCCGAGATGGATAAATACCTAAATGATGAGACAGTCTGGGGACAGGGGAGTAGTGTCTGCCTATGACCGCTCACCTCCAATTTGGCATGGCGGCAATGAAAGGCGCGGGCAGCCAGGCCTTATTATTACACGTTCAAGTGCAGCCTTGGCCAATGATTAATGACGGTGTCGGGCAGAAAACAAAAGCGCAAAGGCGAGTTATCTCCTATCCACCTGCTCCTGCGGGCCGATTGGATGGGAACAGGAGGGGGAGGGAAGAAGAAGAAAAAAAAAAGTAGTCTTGATAATGAGAGGGCGAATGGAGAGAGTGGAGAGGGGCAAATTTGGTGATGGAAGAGCAAAATAAAGGAACCTACAAGATATCAATAACAATTATTATTATTATTATTATTATTATTATTATTAAGAAAACAGATGAATGGTTGGATAATTATTATTATTATTATTATTATTATTATTATTATTATTATTATTATTATTATTATTATTATTATTATGATAATGATACATCAGTATACAAGCTTTTTTTATTTTTTATTTTTTATTTTTTCCTTTTTGCAGGCAGCAAAGTGCTACTACCTCTGAAGTTTTCACAATTTTTGACCGGTTTCCAAATTTTAAAACGATTGAAGATTAAGTTTCACGCAAGTGGGAATGATTCTTTGGCCTGTGATTGGCTGGTGACCAGTCCAGGGTCACTCGACCATAGTCAGCTGTGACCCAAATGAGGACAAGAAGTACAGAAAATTGTTCAAAGTAAAAGCAGACGTTGCTTTAAAAAAAAAAAAAAAAATGTCTGCTCTCATGGATGTTTACTAGTGAGAGAGGCTAAAATTAGGAATATTTGGGCAATTTCAAATAAAAAAAAAAAAAAGGTTTAGAAATGATTTATCATTTATCAAAAATTATCTGTTGATTTAATAACTAATTGGTCATCAGTTGAGTTTTTCAACTCTAAGATAAATATAACCTATAACCATTTTTTTTTTTACATTAACTGAATATTAAAATTGCAGGAATTTTTAAAGATGGAAAGTTTCCATCCGAAATGAAATTTTAATTAAAAAAAAAAAAAAAAAAAGTTGTCTCTAAATAGGGAACTTAATTGTAGTTTGGAAAAATGTAAAATTTTGCATAAACCTGAATAAGACACATTTTAAAAATAATAATAATAATAATAATAATAATAAAAATCTTAACAGTTTCATATGTTCAAATGTGGTAACTTAATCACTTTCTACATCCACGTTCGATTTAAGCACATTCGAAAGAGCGCCACAGCTGTTAAGCTGTTTGTTAAATGCTGAGAGAAAAGTGAACATGTCGAGGGAAGGGAAAACTATTTTTTTGGTTTTTATGTTTCTTTATACAACTTCTATATCGCTGATTGTCACTTGTTACAGGTGAGTCTGGAAGTCCACTGCAATGCAAAACCTAACACACATAAGTATGCAGAACACATTACCTTTTGATCACAAGTGACAAGCGCATGGCAGCAAGCCAGTGGGCGGCCGGTCTTCGCCTTTTGTCGGTGGTCTTACGCGTCAAACCGACGGCGGGTCAACCACTGTCAAAATATAACAGAAGTTTGAGTATTTACAAGCTGGATTGGAAAAAAAAAATCAAAGCATTCTAGTCTGAATTCAATCAAAACTATTCCCAACAACCACACACTGAGATTTCATTCTCTGGTGTTTAAAGCCCAGCACACAAAACTTGCAGGTGGTTTCCAAGCAAGGTGTGAACATGCAAGTTTGTGGCGGCCTGGCCCGGTTGATTGATTTGACAGACAGCGTGGACTTTCACGATGTCTGTGTTTGTTACATGCTGGCTCGCTGTCCCTTGCTTGTATTGGTGTTGACATTTATGAGACATGTGGAGGGGGCCTACACAAGGCCTCACTAATGGGAGAGAGGAGGCATGGTTGGCAGGAGCTAGCACAGCCTGATACTGCCATCCAGAGGCCATGATAGGTAATGCATGATGGTCAACAGTGATTCCCCAAATTGTTATTAAACCAAGTACCTACTCAAAAATGCTTAGCTCACCAATGACAACATTATGTCAAACATTATAACGAAGTCTTCATCAAAACTAAGGTAGGGGTTTTATATATTATTTACATATATTTGTTTTATGTTAGCCATATTAGCTATCAAGCTAGCAACGAATGTAGCAAGTGTACCTTTCAAACTGCAGAACCAGACAGCAAGTTGTAGTGATTAGAACATAATTCACCCACGGAACGTTGGGACGAAGGGGGAGTTTGTTGGGATGAAAGGATGAAAGGATGAAAGGATAAAAGAACAAAATGTTGGTAGGTCTGTGAGCCTCGCGCAGAGTGAGTTGTTGTTGCTGTTGATGATGTCAATAAAACGCCAGTCTTTGGCTCTGGACTTCAACACTCCGCCTCCGACTCCCGTCGCTACTCGCTACATTGGTGACCCCGACATCCGCCTCGTTGACGTTTCCGAGGCTGAGAATTTGATCGAATTGAGCGACATGGCGAACTCCGCTGGTCTCAAGTTACCGGAGTTTTGGGAGTCGGCCGCGGCGACGTGGTTTGTACAAGCTGAAGCTCAGTTTGCCATCCGGGGAATTACGGACGATTCCACGCGCTACTACCACGTCGGGGCCGCGCTCGGGAGCTCCACGGCGGCCAGAGCTACGGCGCTAGCGAACACTACCATCTCCGAGCCACGTGCTCTGGCGGAGGAAGCTGACCGCTTTTTCCTGGCCACCCAGCGTCACAACCACGAGGTCTTGGCCTCTGCACGCGCCTTCCCGGTCCCGGCGGCCGCAACGGCACCTCATAAGGTACGCGCTGCCGTGGATGGCCGCTCGGCCCCTGGCTTATGCTATTTTCACGCACGTTTTGGTACCAAGGCGAAGAGGTGCCGCGCCCCTTGCTCCTTTGTTGCGTCGGGAAACGGCGACGCCTCCACTCAGTTACAGCTGTGAGTGGGGGCGCAGAGTGCCGGCTGCTGTTTATCATGGACACCCTCTCCAGACTCAAGTTCCTCTGTGACTCCGGCGCCCGCAGAAGCGTGTTGCCTGCCTCGGCTGAAGATGCTGCCGGGGGCACTCACGGCCCGCACCTGTCAGCGGCCAACGATGCACCGATCCGGACCTACGGCACTAAGACAGAATGTGTCTTTGGTGTGCCCTCCATCCAATACCTCGGCCACCTCATCAACGAGGACGGCGCCACCCCGCTCCCGGCAAAAGTGGAAGCTGTTGCCGCTTTTCCTCGACCCCGGAAGGCCCAGGGTCTTCGGGAGTTCCTCGGGATGGTGACTTTTTACCACAGGTTCTTCCGCCTCTTCCGCTTCATCCTGGAGGGCCGTGAGTTCACGGTCTTCGTCGATCACATGCCGCTCGCCTTCTCCATGTCGAAGTTGTCCGAGCCGTGGTCCGCGCGGCAACAGCGACAGTTGTCGTTCATATCTGGATACACCACGGACATCCGACATATCGCTGGCAAGGACGACGTGGTCGCGGATTGTCTGTCCAGGGCAGCCGTCAACACGGTACAGCTGGGCCTCGACTTTTCCCGGATGGCGGCCGACCAGGCTTCCGACCGTGACACCCAGTCGCTTCGGGGCTCCATGCTCGAGTCCTACTGCACATGTCCAACTTTTAGAGTCCAGGGGTAAAAATGTTTGCTCCACGTGTGTCAAAAAATGAGAAAGAGAGAAATGAAATAATTTTAATGAGTAGTAGGCTGCTATCTATCCAGCTACAGATATATTCTTATTATAATATTACATTTTCAGTAACTTTACTTCCTTCAAACATGCGGGAGCCATGTGTTAAAACTAGGGCCTGTCTGATATGGATTATTTTGACGCTGGTGGTGATACCGATTCCAAAATTTGGCCAAGTAAATTCTGATAACCAATAAGTTGGCTGATTCGTTTCGAAAATATATAATAAATAGAACAATATATTTTTTGGTACTTTAATAATTCTTACAACAATAAAAAAATATTTGTCATTTAGTGTTTAAGAAAATGTATTAAAAATTCTCTGATTTTTTTTTTTTTTTTTTGGAGGTGGTGTTGGCATCATTATCTTTGTCATTTGTTATGTTATTGTTATGTTTGTTTGTTTTTAAATTAGAGCTGTCAAACGATTACATTTTTTAATCAGATTAATCACATCATAGAATTTTGATTAATCATGATTAATCACTGACTTAAAAAGCCCCCCCCAACTTATTTTGCACACTAAATTTGAAGCGCACCTGTTATGTTAATTTTTTCAACATTTAATGTTATGAGAATATCTTAAAAAATGTATATCCACTGCACACGTTCATCCTGCTTTTTCTAATCAATTAATTGTTTGCATAATTTAAAATGGGGAAAAAATGACTTTGGCATATGTAAACATTTATTAAATGCTTTACTTTAATGCATGCAGTTATGTTTATTGCTCAAACTCCAACAGCTACCTTTAACCTAACCATCCTCTGTTGGCTAAAAAGGATCATCTGCGGTCAAAATTAATAGTGTGATTAATCTGTGGTAATACAATGATTAATGCGATATTTTTTGTGATTAATTAATCTATTAACGCTTTAACTTTGACAGCCCTATTTTAAAGCTAAAACAAGCACACACACAAAAATCAACAGCAAAAATAGTAATTGTTCGGGCCCTAGTAAAACCTCCATCGCTATGTTCTCAACAGCGGTATATTTCCGTGGGGTCCTAGCCATGTATTTGTCACGACAACCTCAACAAAAAGAGACTTTTTACCATCATCAATTAGGTGAGAATTCACCATAAACATCCAGTCAATCATTTTTTGTAAAAAACAAAAAACAAAAAAAACGTCTTTATTCCAGGGGTTTGAGATTGGGTTTTCTCAACTGTATGCTTTATTTGACAGTTGCAATCACTCAACAGCATATCAATGATTTTTTATTTATTTTTTTTAAATAAATGAGAAGCCACAACAGCTCTTGTCTTTCTCTCAGCATGCTCCACTGAAATGTGGTCTGTCGAGTGGGGATTTGCCCTTTTTTTTGAAGTACTGAGCTGAGACGTTTCCCTTTGTGTGCGCATCAAATCAAACCTAAAACCAAACCACCCATAAGACTACCTAAAAGGGTTACAATCTAAAGGGCCCCATGTACAGTATATGATGCTTTACACCTCCCCAGTCTTTGTTCCGGCGCACTCCCCGCTCGCTGTGATTATGCACGCCTCGCGCGAGGGGCGCTGCGGAGTAGCGCGCGTCTGGAGAATGCAAAGTGACGCTCTCAAACGAACAACCTAGGGACAAAACACGGATTCGGCGCCGCCGCTCGCCTTGTAGTGGCGCGGCGCAGACACGCTCGCTATTTAGCGCGCAGACACCGGGGTCCGGTGGGATGTGTAGCTATGTGTTTATCACAGGATGATCTTCCTTGTTTCATGTGACGCCTTTTCCCACCCTGATCCCCTTTTCCCCCTCTCCTTTTTCTGCCTTCGTGTAGTTGAAGGTTCACAGAGCGGAAAGCTGTCGAGCAGACGCTCTTTTAGGAACTACTTGGGATTCTTTTTCTTTGTCCCTGTGCATTACAATGTGCCACACTTAAAGTAGTGGAAATGTTATAGTTTATTTAATCGTGACCTACACTGCCATGTTAGTTAAAAAAATAAAAAAAAAAGTTTATTTGCTGCATTCTGTGCATCTGCTTAATGCAATTTCTCCTCTCGTGCAAGATTAAAACTAATTGACTAAGCCAAAAATGTGGATGAGGAGCCGAATAAGTCAAAGTGTTGAGTGGAGGTTTAGTTGAAGTGTTACAGCCGAGGTACTCAAAAGACCTGCACTGCATTCTGTGACTCTGCTCAATGCAATGTCTCCCTTCTACCCATATTTGAACTAGAAACTCTTTAACTCATTCACTCCCAACCGTTTTCACTTAAGTGTTTTCCTGGATTTTGACTGATTTTTCAAGGCCTGTGAAATATTATGTTCTATAGCTATAAAAATATGGAACATACCAAAAGAGAGATTAGAGTCTCTTATATTATCAGGGGAAAAAAAGGTATATTCCTATCCGTTTCCACTGTGCAGCAATTAGCAAAAGAAAATGGCTAAGTTTCATCGTTTTTCACAATTCTGCTTAGAACTGTGGGAAAACTGTGGGAGTTTTAACATGGCCTGGTTGATCTCTTATACTCTGCTGCCACTCAACCATTTTCTGCAGTAGAGAGACTGCATAAAAGCCTTCTCTATGGTCTGGCATAAAACCCCCGACAAAAAACGTATAAATACGTCTTTGGGACACTTAAAACATTTAAAATATGACGTATTTATACGTTTTTGGGAGCTAATGAGTTAATTAACTTATATTTTATGTTTTTTTTCCATGATCTTAATTAATTCTAATTATTTTTTAACAGTTTCATTGGCACCTACACTAATTATCACAAGACATTGAATTATTTATTTGTTTAAAAAATTAAAATAAAATAAAATAAAATAAAATAAAATAAAAAAGTGCTGCGACATGGTGAAGCAGCATGTGGTCCAGTTATTTCCAAACGCTCTTTTCTGGCCCCAAATTTGATGTTAGGCTCGCAAGGCATATTAAATTTAACAGCTATGTGTATTTCCTCAAAGCAAATTTTCTGTTCTTTTTTTACCTTTACAATAAGACTACTTTTGGTGTTTTGCTGTGTTTCATCCCGTATTCAAGAAAATTTATAGTCACATAAGAAGATATTACAGAAAAATCAGCATATCAAACAAAATTGAGTGCACTAGTTTGCTGCAAAGCGAGCGAGAAGAGAGAGAGGCACTGTGTAGCCTACTTAACTCTACTGCTTCAGTGGGTAGACAATTTTTACTCCCACATTCTACACTTTAAGCATAAAAGGAAGTATGTCCTTTGTTCTGATGCAATTATTTGCTTGAACAAAATGTAATATCGTAGCCATCAACTCTGTATAATGACGCAAGCCTTGTAGGCTACAAATTAATCCACGTTGCACTCAAACGCAATTGACTTCAAATAGATATCAATGTCACCCTCTAGTGGACATTTGGCATCACTACCACCAACAGGTTCAATGGCGCAGCATAGCATCAAACTTTGATAGTTTGGGGGTAAACAAAACCATCTGTGGGAGTCATAATCAATTTGAACGTTTTTTTGTTTTGTTTTATTTTTTAGTTTTTTTTAGTTTATTGCTATCTGATACGTTGGCTTTGCCAAACTGCCGCCATAGGGTGACGCCATTTTGTTGGTAACCAACATCAACTCCAGGCTGGCCTTCCAATTATTTTAGCTAATCAGTGTTTTGCATCTTTGAGAGCATCTGTACTTTTCCTCATATTCATAACCTTCTATCAGCTTTGTTAATGTTGCCAGTAGTTTTTCAGGGGGTTTTTTTTCTTACAAAATTCATCAACAGCTGTTATTTTTCCCATTTTTCCGCCCATAGACTTGTGTCTGTTATGAATGTTGTTTTACACCGCCAACTCGTACAAATGTCTTCACAGGCAAAATCCAAATCTAAAACTAAGTCTAGATGTTCATCAGCATTTGTTTGTGGCAAAAACTACACCCTTGCATCCCTCTTATTGTTCCAAATTATTATTATTTTTGTCATCCTCTAGTGTAGCATCTAACTTTTGTTTGCGTTTATGATCTTTTTAAGTTGTTTTAGTTTAGTCTTGATTTATATTTACTAGGGATATTCGATACCACTTTTTTTCAGACCGATACCGATATTCAGACCCTCAGTACTCACCTATACCGATACAAACTGCCGATACCAGGAGTACATTTTGACAAATAAAAAAAAAAACACTAAAAGATATTTTTAAACAAATATATTTCCTTTAATTTTGAAAAAAAAAAAAACACACAGTTACTCTTCAATAGTCTTAACGCTCAAAACAAAACACAAAAATGCTCTTTTAGTTTAAGATTCACAATTTTAAAGTATTTCCAAACCGGTGAAGTTTTGGTGAAAAACTGCTGCAAGCTAGCGCCAGTTACGGGCAAGGAGGACTCACTTAACGTCTTCCCCCTCTACCATCGGTTGCTTGTACTCGTCTGCGTCACGAGTACTCGAGTACTTGAAAAAAGGCTGGTATCGGCCCGATACCGATACCTGGTATCGGTACTCGCCCATCCCTAATATTTACAGTTCTCTCATTAATTCAGTCAACTGCTATTGTTATCATTGCTTGTTTTTCACCCATTGGCATCTCTCTGATTTTCATGTTGGTTACAATTCTGACTATAGGTACACATGTAGTCTTCACGGGGAAAACCCAAATCTGAAACCGAGCTCGGACACACTAGGGCAGGGGTGTCAAACTCATATTAGCTCAGGGGCCGCATGGAAGAAAATATATTACCAAGTGGGCCACATCGGTATAATAACGGTATATAACTTATATACGATTACCGTCATTTATACGCAGATTTTCGTGGACCAGCCCTAAATTACAGAACTCAAGTGTAATTATGTTGTTCCGAAGAATAACACAAATGCTAATGGAACGCGGCAACACTTTCCCGGTATACGTTCCGGACGTGTTAAATCGACCTGTTTTGCATATATATTGTATGCATTCCCAGAATGCATTGCCTGGCGTATTTAATGACGTTATAAGGACGCTAATCCTTGTCATATCGATTTGTGTTAACAGTAATTGAATCTGTGTCGTATTTAACACATTTATGTTGGTCTATGATTTAAAATAATAATAATAACAATTAAACAAACCATAACTTTAAGTTGTGTGAAAAAAAATGACATCCAGGACAATTCCCCCGTACGTTGCATTGCTCGTCTGAGGACTGCTTGTGAAATTAAAAATTTTATATATTTTGATTGTGGCCGGCTGATTAATTAGTCCGACATTACAATGTTATTTATTTATTTATTTATTTTTAACTTTACAAAATCATCTCGCGGGCCGGATTAAACCCCTTTGCGGGCCTGATCCGGGCCGCGGGCCTTATGTTTGACACGCCTGCACTAGGGCAACAAAACACACCTGAGAGTATTTTGGTTCATGTGGAAAAGTATGCTGGTTCAACCAGAGGGTGCTATATTGATACAGTATACAAGAGATGTAAATACCTACAATAAAATCTCAAACCCTGCAGTCCACAGCAAGAATAAATGCCTCAATGTTCCCGTCCTTGTGGAAGGGAGTTAATGACTACATATTCGCTTATATGTGCCATATTGGTGTACAGAGGTACTTATATCTACATGAAGTTATCGTAGGTTGCCTTTTAAGTAGCTACATTACAAAGCGCCGTTGGCAATGTAAGTAATGATCCCCCTCCCTCGAAGACCTCTTTATATTTAAGTCATGTGATAAAAGCGAGGAATAAATCAACAGGGGACACATGAGAGCAAACAATACATTTATGCGAGAAAGCAAAGTATGTGCTTATACTTTTACAAGTCTTCAAACTAAAAATAGCATTTCTATTTGTGGTCACGTCAACTTTAATGTGAGCTATTGCTAAAACAGTCGAGTGCAATTGTTCTAAAGAGGTGCTTTGTTGATTCTAAATCAAGCAGAAGCCCCCAAAAGGCAAGCTGTGCGCAAAAATAGAATTTAGCATTAATAATGGTGCTTGAATTATTGAGAGCGTACAAAACTTCACAATCACAAAACCACTGCATGACATCTGAGATATCCCTTTCAAAATGACTGAAAATGTTAACTTTCACTTATCTTTGTTTTCATTTAAAAAAAAAAAAGAAAAAAAAAGAAAAGAAAATGTGTGAAGAGTTCCCAGGGCAGTATCTTTTTTTTTTTTCACTTACACAAGAAAATGACATAAAAAACGTTTTAATTTGATATCTTATCAATTGTCAGATTTTTTTTTAAAAAGCTCGATGACGATATTTATCAAAATGTTGAATATTGACGCAGATAATCGGCCCAGCCTATAATCATTGTATCCCTAATTTGCAACGATCTCCACGGTTACATATTGACAGGTAGTGCCAAAATCTATCAGACGGCTGATCATAAATATTATCAAAATAAAAAAAATATTGGCCAATCTGATATAGCCAATCAGATTGTAAAGTCTAGAGCAGTGGTGTCCAAACTACGGCCCGGGGGCCATTTGCGGCCCGCCGTATATTTTTTAGTGGCCCGCGACATAAGCTAAAAATGGCATTTGACTCCGTTCAAATAAAATAAAAACAAAAATGTTTGGAGATGGTCAAAGTAAGACGGAAAGGTGTCGAAAAACACAGGTGCTATTAAAGGTTATTTTAGTTTACTAAAACTAACGAAAAAAAAAAAAAAAAAAAAAACATTCGTTAATGAAATAAAATAAAAACTAAGATGCTTTTTTGAAAAAGAAAACTAACTGAAACTACATTTTATGTTTATAAAACTAACTAAAATAAAACTAACTATAATTATAGCAAAAATGTCCTTCGTTTTAGTCTTTGGTAATTAATTTCATGCATGAGCCTTTGGGGATGATTTTAAATGTGATTTTTAGTAGATTTATTTTGATATAAACCGGAATAATGACGTCACGCCCATGGTGTTTTTTAAATATTGTGCACAAGTAATACACATAAAAAAACTAAATCTAATACTGAAACTAACTAAACTAAAACTCAGCATTTATTAAAGAACTAAAACTAATACAAAAACAGAACCACCCTGAAAACCAATTAAAATTAACTAAATTAAAAAAAACAAAAACTCAAAACTAAATAAAAACTAAAATGAAAAATTCCAAAACTATAATAACCCTACTGCCATATTACAAATAAATTGGTTTATATAGTGTAGCATTTTTCTAAATATGCAAAAGCACAAATAAATTATTTGTACAATTTTTAGGACTAAACACAATTTCTCTTCATAACATTATGTGGCCCTTGCGTCCTTCTGATTTTCTGGATGTGGCCCTCAAATGAAAAAGTTTGGACACCCCTGGTCTAGAGTAAAGCATTTTTTAAGGTGGTGCAAACATTTCAAAATCACTGATATATCTGCTTATGCTTTTGGCAACAACAACAGCCCTGTGACTCAGCCATCAATGATGACAAACGATACTTTTCCAAACAAAATGAAGTTTGTTTGGAATCATCGCGATGCCAGATGTTGATGTTTAGCCAAGAAGCTGCAAACCTCTGGTGTTTCTGATGATGAAGATGAAGTCACACATTTCACGTATAAATATCCGGGAGAGACGGCTGTTTATTTTTCCAGCGCGGTGTGTTAAATGACAAATGACGCTGATCCCTCCGCGGTGACGAGGATGAACGCTGATCAAAGCGGCGGTGACTGGCCAGGCCTGGAGGAGACAAGTCAGTGTGCCTTTGCAAAGTTTCCTCAACATCTTGAAACATCTGTTTAGCCATGATAACCTCATCCCATTTGCATATTTGCAGCCATTTTGTCAGTTAAGCCTCTGTGTCATACGGCACTAAGCATGTCACGGAGTGGATGCTGTGAATCAAGCATCACTCGTCGAAAGTCATAAAAAGTCATAAAAATGTAGATTTTGGGGGAAGTGTTTTTATATATTATGGTGGTTAACTTATTTTTACATTTAAGTGGCAAGTAAAAATGTTGGTCTTGTTTATTTTATGACTACTTCTTGGGTAAACAGACATGTTAACTACTTTCTACAATTGACACGTGTTAACATTTAACACTGCACTTTAAATATTGCCTGTATTTTCCAAGCATTAATTCTATGCTGGCGAGAGTCTGATCGTGGAACAGATTCATTCTCTTTCCCGTGGAGAAAATTGTTGCGGGGTAACAACAAAGAAACGATTGAAAAACTGGAATTAATACAAACTCATACCAGAGAATTTCAAGCAAAAACAGTGGTTCTAAAAATAGGCCTTGGACGACTTGCATCAAAAGTTTGATTAAAATTTTGACTGAATGAAAGTTGAACAGTTGAATATTCAAAAGCAAGTGCATTAATAGTGGAGATTAATAATTTTAGTTACACTTGAAAGGGCAGCCCTTTTTGGAAAATGTATACAAGCCTAGCAACTAAAAATAAATAAATAATAAAATAAAATAAAAAAACAACAACAAACCAAACATAATATTTTAGGAATTTAATAATTTAGTAATTAATAATTTTCAGCAATTATCGTATTATTCCACTATAATAATAAAAATATATATTTTAAATAAATATTTATTCATTCCAAAATTCATACATTATAAAATATTTAATTATTAAATTTCTGTATTTAATGATGGCAATATGTATTTACTTAATTAACTATTTATTTGAAGCCCCTGTAAAGTGTTCTCTAATATGAATGTTTGAAGAGCTGTCCTTTCCTCTTGGGAGAGGTTGGGAGGCGGGGCTTTAGCATTGGATAAAGCTGTCAACAACAATTTGTTCCCCTTCGGTTTCTGTTACGTTATTCTTCCTAATAGCTGATTCAGTTGCAGTGACCATATCGACTGTTGGAGCTTATTGTGGTGTCATGGCAACCACAACAGTCCATTTGCGATCATTTCAATTTCCTGAAAATGAAATGATATGGATATTCACAGGTATTATATTTCAAAATTTCGAAAAGATAATAAGTAAAATTCAAGACTAATTCACTAACTTTATGATCATTATATGAACATATTTTAATGGCACAATTCATTTGCCGTTTCTTAAGATTATTTTTAAAATGTAATCTTAAGAAACGGCAAATGAATTGGCTATTAAAATATGTTCATAAAATGAATCGGAAACTAGTAGAACCATAGATTTATCACTTATTTTTTAAATGTAAGTGATAAATCTATGGTTCTACTAGTTTCAGATTATATTCCACAATTGTATCAATTAATGGATACTTAAACGGTGGTGGTGGTGGTAGTAACATATTGTTTTATTGTTATAAACTTTGTATAAAATTTATTAAAAGATTCCACAGTTTAATTAATTCAAGACAGTTAAGTTGTGGTTGTTATTTTTGTTGTTGCTAGTAGAAGTAGCATTAGTAGCAATGGTATTGTTATAAATTAATCATTTATGAATGAAGTCATAAAATATTACGGTATTTAATGTAACACTTTGAATGGATGGAGGTACATTAATGGCCACAAGATGGTGCTGATGGTTTCCTCCAACAGTAGTTCAATCTTCTTCCACAGTGTGTCACTATAGACCAAGATAAAATATTGATAAAGCGGTTCAAATTTCACCTAGCAACGTCATTCTTGCTTGTTCATTCACACACCTCCGTGATTCCACGAGATCCTCCACAAGCGGGCACCCACCCACTCACGCACATACACAAATTCCCAGTGTCAGCAAGGCCATGATGAAGGGATCTGTGATTGTGAATGTGACTGCATGATTGAATGTCTTAAGGTAAAATATTGGATGGCAGGGGAACTGAGTAGCTTGATGGCTGAAAAATACGTAAAATTACATCATCACGCCTGCTTCAAACATTCCCAATAGTCATACAAGTGAAAAACGACTTGAGCACTGTAAAAGTTAATCATCGCTCACCAATGAGACACTCAGCAGTGTCATTTCCACTTGGCCCAAAGAAGCACATACTCACAAGAGCTGAAGTCTAACATAATGGAACACAGACGTCTTTTTGTTTGTCTTTTTATGTGTATATATATTTTTTTTTTTAAGCGAAACCAGCACTGACTTCCTAGTACTGTGCGAGAGATCAAAAAGCCGGGGCCCAAATCAATTGGCAGTGCGAGTCTCAAGACCGCCATGCAGGAAATTGGCTCTGAATGACGGCACTGTGAGCACGCTATCGCTATCTCCTCGTCCGACACGCTTGGAAATAAGTTTTGAAAAAGAAATGCCAACCATCGGGGAATTTTATGGAAAGAACGTTGAGCATTTATTCGATAGCCTTGAAGTTAAGCTAAGGTCTTTGTCGTCACAAGTATGAGAGTAGTGTGGAACAACAAGGGCACACTAGTAAAATGAGCCGCTACTAGTGCCCCTTTTGGCCTACTGATATGCAATCAAAACTTACTAGAAAACTAGTATTTGCAATACTAAAACAATGAGGGCCAGCTAGTAGGCAATAAACACACCATTCTGTCAGAAAACAAAAATTAACTATTAGCTAGCACTAGCAGTAGCCTATTTCACGCATTATCAAAGATAAAGCACTATAGTTATTTTCTCCTGGGTGATGTGGAAGTTGATGCTGCCATTTTGTGTGTGTACAATTGTGAAGTTAGTGAAGTCTGTCTCGTACCTACTTGTATGTGCTAAGTTAGCATATTGTGCTAAAGTCGGTGCTATGTTAGCTTAGAGAAGCTCCGGGTCTGAAAGTAGGGCTTATAGTCTGTTATTGTGTTCACCTTTCTGTTCGGTCCTTATGCAGCTGCTGAATGTAACTAATAAAGTACTAATGTAACTAATAAAGAACAGTAACTTTTAATCTAACTTAGTTACTTTTAAAATCAGGTCGCGGTAGTGGCTAAATTACTTCTTAAAGGAGCAATCAATCATCATTACTTTTTCAAGGTAACTGTGGCAACACTGGACACTACTAGTAAGCTGCTATACTAGTCTGATGAATGTTTTTACCAGTTGGCTGGATATCACAAAGATGTTGAATAAATGCTTTCCATAACAAGTATTATTGGATAAAGCGATTACCAGTAAAGGAAGCAGGCTGCATGGATCGATTAAGACTGGAAAGTTTGCAAGAATGCATGTGTGTGTATTTGTTGGTGACAGACACATAAACCACGGAGGCCGAATGCCCCCTTCAACGACCACGCTTCCTTTAGTCTCTGTAATTTACTCGGCGCAGTGGCTGAGCCGAGCATGGCTAGCGTGTCTTACAAACCGCAGCAGGAAAAGAGAAGGACGTCGACACGCTCCTATTTATGTCCCTGTCAAAATTTATGTGCTTGTTTGTATTGTTTCTAGGTAGCTGTTGTGTAAATAATAGGGAGCGTCATCGAAATTTACGTCTGCCTTTGCCACATGTTAAAATAACGCATGCCGCGGCAACATATGACGCTGATCGACTTGAGAGTATAGTTCAAATTTCATAATAAATAGGAAATCATCAAGTCTTAAGCGCTTAAGCGCAGAGATATTGGTTAGCTGTTGCCTTGACTTACAGTAGCCTACCAGATTTTTTTGATTGTGTGTTTTTAATAAAGAAAAAAAATAGTAAACTGGGCGGCACGGTGAATGACTGGTTAGCACGTCCGCCTCTCAGTTCTGAGGACTCGGGTTCGAGTCCAGGCTCCGGCCTTCCTGGGTGGAGTTTGCATGTTCTCCCCGTGCTTGCGTGGGTCTTCTCCGGGTACTCCGGTCTCCTCCCACATTCCAATGATAAGCATGACATGTCGATTGGGCGCTCCGAATTGTCCCAAGGTGTGCGTGTGAGTGTGGATGGTTGTTCGTCTCTGTGTGCCCTGCGATTGGCTGGCAACCAGTCCAGGGTGTCCCCCGCCTACTGCCCAGAGCCAGCTGAGATAGGCGCCAGCACCTCCCGCGACCCTTGTGAAGAATAAGCGGTCAAGAAAATGGATGGATGGATGGATGGAAAAATAGTAAACTGTATTGAATACAAGCAATAATAAAAGGGAAAGTTAAAAAAAAACAAAAAAAAACTGGTTATATAAACTGTAATTACTGGACCACTGTATTATTCATGTGTTGAATGTGGTGTGGTATGTTGGTATGCCATTAAGGGGCGTGGCCTGATGTGAATGACCTTGAGTTAGCCATAAAATTGCTAAATTGATTGATTGATTTATTTTTTACCTTATTTAATTTTTAGTTTTGACATATTAAATCAACAAAATAGTTATTTCCTGAGATTTTTTTTTTTTAACTCATTCACTGCCAGTCCAGGAAAAAAATAATCTTTGACGTCTAAAATCGTCTATGGCAGTGAATGTGTTAACTAGTGATTTTTTGGAAACAAAACAAATTATGCAACAAATACTTAAGGACTCTTGATAATGTAAAGGGTAACTGGGATTAAAGAATAAAATGGACCCTACTTTGCCCACCCATTCTACAGCTGCTCACTGATCTGAAGTCTTGCTGAAGTCATGCAAAATGATGGTTCAACGTTTTCTTTGACTCTGAAGGCCCGTTTTTCAGGAAACCAAACATTTTGGTGGAGAATTGCGAATGAGTGCAGTTGTACAGTGTGACTCAAGTTTGGCTATCAAAGCGCTTGCATCCACGCCCACATCACGCCACCACCACCACAACCCGTCCCCTGAACCTGAACATAAAAGCCCACACAAACACACAGGTGCGTGTGTGCACGCACTGGAGAGAAGAAGAAGAAGAATGGGGCCTGGGCCACATTCCAGCCCTGCCTCCCTGGGCGAGAGAAGAAGGTATTCAGCATTCCTGTGCCTGCATATCAGGCCAGGTGCATTCCAGTGTATACACACACACACACACACGCACATATGCGGTCTATTCAAACTTACCTAGTATAGTTTTAAATGGTATAGTAGAATTTCCAAATGCTCCAGAATTGTTACAGTTTGCAGTTCAACTACATTGCAATGGGAAAATGTGCCTTGTAAGTCACCTATCATCATGCACAATGTTATGTGAGACTTACTGGTAAGTTCAGCGACCATCTTGAGTAACACTATAGGCTCTGTTTTTGTAGACAGTGCATGTGCACTTGGTGTAAAAACTGACGCAGGTTCATTTTTGTGTTTACTGTGTTTAGGAATTTGGCAGACCGTTGATTTTATTATTATTATTATTATTATTATTATTATTATTATTATTATTATTATTATTATTTAATGAGCATAAGTGTTTCATAAAAAACATCAATTTATCTTGTTTTGTTTTGTTTTCTAATCCCCCCCAAAAAAAAGATTCGATTTGTGACTGAAATCCGTGATCTGATCCGAACCGTGTCATTTGTGATCCTTTGCTGTCACCGTCAGTACCTAATCTCTCCTATCCTGTTTGTGGGGGGCGCTAATTGCCCACATGTCGGTAAAGTAGGCCAAAGCAGTGTCGCAGAACTGGTGTCACTGTCTAGACACTATTTGCAAAGAAGAACAGTCTGCAAGTTTTCACTGTCACTCTCATGCTGAATGTCGTGATATATCGTTGAGAAAATGTCTGACAATATATCGAATATCATAGATATCGTGTATTGTGATATCGTTATTGTGGGCCACATATCGTCACAGTATCGAATCGTGAGTTACCTGTTACATGGCGAAAAACGGGACGTTTGGTCGCTACGGGGCCATTATTGTGCCAAAACTATTTACAAATGCGTATTTCGATCCACATATATGTAAAAAAAAATTGTATCACTAACAAAAGTCACAAATGTGTAACGAGAATCCACAAATGTGTGACTTAAGTCACAAATGTGTGACATAAATCTGCAAATGCGTAGCCTACACTGATTTGTATGTGTAAACACATTTGAATAGGTATATTTATCTGACCTGTAAACACTGGGCCTTTTGATTGTCTGCATTTTTACATGTGACTTTTGTCACAGTCCTGCAGCGCAGGAGTCACAAAATGGGTGTGGGGATTTGTAAATGCGTATATGGAGACTGTGTAGCTCCAACCACCAGGGGACGCTACCATCAATAATAGTTCCGTTGTTGGCTGCAATCTAGATCATAGACAGTGTTTTTTGTTTGTTTTGTCTTTCAGAGACCAGGAGCTTCTTCAGATTCTTGCCTTTGCCGAGGAAATTTAGTTTCCTCTCATATCCACGGATTTCTTACGAACAGTCCATTTAAGTCAGTGAACGTGATCCTAGCCGAGAGTGACTTTGACAGTAAACTTCACCTGGGAATGGCATTATGCCCCTCTTCACTGTTTGTTCACGTCTTCACACATTTACACCTCTGGATAATTTTGACTACCAAGAGAAAACCCATGTAAAATGAAGATTCAAACCAAGACCCCTAAACTGTGAAGCAACGACACTCATTCATTCATTAACTCATTAGCTCACAAAAACGTATAAATATGTCATATTTTATATGTTTTAAGTGTCCCAAAGACGTATTTATACGTTTTTTTGTTGTTGTTGTTTTTTTATGCCAGAGCATAGAGAAGGCTTTGATGCAGTCTTTCTACTGCAGAAAATGGTTGAGTGGCAGCAGAGTATAAGAGATCAACAAGGCCATGTTAAAACAAGCTGATTTCCCCACAATTCTAAGCAGAATTGTGAAAAACGATGAAACTTAGCGATGTTCTATTGCTAATTGCTGCACAGCGGAAACAGATAGGAATATACTTTTTTACCTGATAAAAGAAGAGACTCTAATCTCTCTTTTGGTATGTTCCATATTTTTATAGCAATAGAACATAATATTTCGCGGGCCTTGAAAAATCAGTCAAAATCCAGGAAAACACTTCAGTGAAAATGGTTGGGAGTGAATGAGTTAATGAAATCTGAACATATGCGATGTTAATTATGTGAACCTCTTTAATTTGCGCATGATTGAATCATTTTCTCAATGCGTGGATGTCATCAGCGCTTGTGCGAGGAGGCCAAGCTATTTAAAGCGCGCGGTGTGAATGTACAGCTAGCCTCGCTGTGAAGTTCATACGGCGCTCGCAATTTGCTGCGGTGAGTCACGCGTGACGCAGCAGACGGGGGCGGTGTTATGCACCCCTTTCCTATGCTGACGTTCTGTTTTCTTATTCATTTATCTGGCACTTCAGGTTCCCTGTAGGTTTGCCATGCCGGGAATCAAATGGGAACAGTTGGGGGGGGGAATAATGGGAGTGGGAATTCCTGTTGACGCTCGCCTTGTTTCAAAGTAATCTGTAGGCTTGTATGGCATTGAGAACAAAAGCGCCATTCAGTGTTAATGGTCTGCTTCCCCTTGCACACAAGTTGCCGGTTTCATGCTATTGGACAGGCACGGGACCCCACGCTTGACGAGACCATTCCTCCGTCACGCTCTCCTTCCTCTATTCCCATCGCTGTCCTCCCTTTTCCCCCTGCTTCCACCTCTGAGCATTTTCTTCAGCCAACTCCCGCCTTTCTTTCACTCTTCTCCCCTCCACCTCCTATCTCGGCCCACTTCTCTCCCCTTCCCATGTGACGACTTTTCATCAGTGAAGTGGCTTCCTGGCCACACAATGAATGGACGCCGCATTAGGGGAGAAAGAGAGAGAACTAACGCCGTCCTTCCTTCCGCCTACAAGTGCCGCCACCCCTTTAGATCTGGCAAGAGTGGTACGTTCCATAGTGGAGGACTGCAGAAGTTTGTGAGACCGCATTGTTTGTCATCGGCCGTTGCGGGGGTCACTTCCTGTGACTCGTGCGTCTCAACACCGGACCCCACCCTTCCCAGAGTGTCTATTGGCCGATCTTGCCCTCCCCCACCCGCATTTGTGTCGGAAAAGCTCCGACATCTGAAAACAATCAAATAATCTAGGCACAATGCATCTCTTCATGGAGGGGTGCCGCTGGTGGTTCCCAGATGAGCGGGAGAGGATTAGGTGGAGGAGGCCCATGGGAGGAGAGCAGCTGAAGAGGGGTCTGGGAAGTGGAGGGGTGGGGGACGTATTGTTCAGAAAAGTGTATGTATGCCGTTATTTCCTCAAACAGAAGACACCGTGCGCCAATTGGTCCACTTAGGACAAATAAACGCCCCTTGACAAGACACCCATTAGGAAAAAACAGATCGGAACCCGTAGGAAAGAGTTAACTGATGATCCTCTGTTGCTAACCAAAACAGCAGCACCAACAGGCTGTAAGATGAAGTGTGGAGACTTGTTTTGCACAGTATTATAGACAAGCTAACATTATGTTGAAAAGTATTCCAGTCGACTTTGACAAAGGTTATTAAAGTTCTGTTACGAGTGAGGTGTGGTGGTGGAGCAAGGCGTGGAGGCAGAGGTGTAGTCAATAAAGGGATTTAGCTAAACAAAAACAAAGAGGTAAACGAGGATCTGGCTAACAAACAAAATATAAAAATAAAAGCAAGGCAAAACATGGGGGGGAAACTTCAAGGCAAAAACGGGTAGTATGACGGGAGGAAACCACAATGAATCGACGCAGACAGAGGGGAGACAAGAGACTAAAGACACAAACACTAATTGGCACAATTTGACACAGCTTGGCAAGACACAAGTGGCAGAGGATTCTGATTGGTTGACACATGAGGAAGGGCGGGCAAACACAGGTGGACATGACGATGCTTGACAAGACTAGGGGGGCACACAAGGACAACGCAAAACACACATCATGACTGAACATAAAGTAACATGAGGACAAAATCAAACTAAACCAAAATTAAACCTGTCATGACAAAAGTAACAAAATCAACCCAAATAATGACAAGTTCACGAAAACTAATACACTAACCTTAACTAAAATTGAAAAATTGCATTAAAGGGGAAGTCAACCAAAAAATAAATAAAAAATCTCCTGACAAAATATGTTGCGCCCCCAAACAGCATTCTGATTAAGTTAAGCAGCAAAACTCAGCCGTTTTTTTCCATCTCAGAGGGCGGCCATTTTGCCACTTGCTGTCGACTGAGAATGGCAACAGAGTTGCTCAGGGCACAGGTAACAACCAATCACTGCGCAGCTTCAGAAAACAGGTGAGCCGTGATTGGTTGATGGCCATGGTGAGACCAATGGGGCTGCATAGAACATATTGGTGTTTAAAAAAAAGAAAAAAAAAAGGGATTGACTTCCTCTTTAATGATAAATAAATAAATAAATAAATACATAAATCTAATAAATCATTTTACTATTTTATTCATTTAAATTTTAAAAATAACAGTGCATTTTACATTTTATAAAAACTAACTAAAATTGTAATTAATGCAAACATGTTTTTAATTTTTGTCTGTCAATTAATTTCAAACATGAGTAAAGTTGATTTACTGATGAGTTCCTCGTTAACTGAAACAGCAGCTCTTACTGACACCTGTTAAAAAAAAACACAAAAACAAAAAAAACACTGGAAGTTAATGACGAGGTCAGGTAATGTCAAGATGTCATCTTCAATGACGGTTAACGTTAGAGTCGACACTGACAGGTGGTTGCTCCACAGAGTTGTGTGCATCCATGTTTATTTACCGGGAGCTTCGTAACGTATGGGTTCTATTTTGTTTTAAACTCCAGTTTCATTTGAAGTATATCAGAAATTTATTTACTATCATTCTAAAATGTGATTTTTGTACACTTGCGTCCAAAATTAAAGACGCTATCCCCCATCTACAGTTGAGTAAATAAACTGCAAACAGTTTTGCCTGCAGGGGACTTCCTGGTTGCTTCACATGTTCCCACACTTATTCTAACTTCCAAGATAACATGTTATCACAGTATTTTAACAGAAATTTGAAGACCTCACATAGGTCATTTAAGGACAGGGATTTCCAAACTAAAGTCGGAGGGGCCATTTGAGGAAGATGAAAGACAAGAACTGTGAATCCAAAAGTGTGCATCAAGGAAAGAAGCAGATTGTGTCACCACATTTGAGGATTAGCACTTGGATGAAAACTGGCACAGGTTCTGTTGTTTTGTTTATTAAAAATAAAGTGTTTTATGTGCGTTTTGCAGGTTAATGTGTGGGCTAGTGGTGTGTATTTTCAGTTTTTTCATTTGACATGACTATCACATAAGGGAATGTATATACATGTTGTTGTTTTTTTAGAGAATGGTCAAGTTGTGAAAGCATTTATAGATTTTGTAATTGTCTAAGAAGTGTACAACTATACCACTCTTTGAACTTTTTTTTTTTTTTTTTTTGCCCTCTATGATAGCCTGATATAATTTTTTAAAGAATCTTTTTTTTTTCTGTGTAGTTTAAAAAAAAAGCTGGAAGTGGGCAGAGTGAGAAGGAAGGGTTTTGAGAAAAAAAAAAAAAAAAAAAAGGTGCCACTACATACAGTCTTCCCTCGCTATAACGCGGTTCACTTTTCGCGGTCTCGCTGTATCGCGGATTTTTTTTTAAGTGCAATTTTGCATATTTTTTTGCAGTAATATACCCATTTTATAAAATTTATGAAGTTTTGAACTTTATCAATGTTTGAACAAGACAGAAATGTGAGAACATGTAAATGCCTCAATGAGAAAAGTGTCTACATTTGTTGGTAGGGGATTTTAGAGCCTTAAAACATTTATAAGAGTTGTAAAACATAAAGCTAACTACTTCGCGGTTTTCATTTATTGCGGGTATTTTTTGGAACCTAACCCCAGCGGAAAACGAGGGAACACTGTATTGACGACTAAAATAATAACACAAATTTTCTTCAAAACACTGGTGAATTAAGAATTCAATTTTAGAAGATTTCTTTAAACAATCATATTAAATGTTTAATTCGACAGTAAACCAAATTAAAAGTTAAAAAGCTTAAATCCTCTCTATTTTGAAGTCCCAAGGTAGTCTCGTATTGTCAATTACTTTATTGTGACTCGAGTCCCCCACTTCTGGTTCTGGAAGGACACCACCTCTGAATCTGGATCCAAATCAAGATTTCCTTTCGTAGAAGCCACATGGTCAAATGCTTCCATTGCAGGGGTCCGGCTCATTAACAGATTGCGGTGGTCATTACATTCCCTTTTGGTCCATGTTCCATCACACAAACATCTGCAAATGTTTCAAGATGCCCCCCTTTACATACATACAAACGCACGAGCCTCCCATGCTGTTCCCTCTCGTCCCCATGAGAATGCTAAACAGTCATCTGCAACTTCCCCTCCAACGTATTCATTTATCCCCTCTATCCTGTGGGGTTGGACTATGATTACAGGGAAGCCGAGTGAAGCCGCCCAAATAAACACCCCTCAGGCAACACCAGAGCCCGTCCACCTCACCCTAAACGGCAGCTTCCCCCGGCTGGATGGGGTTTCAATCAAACCCACGCACAGCATACAGACAATAGGAAATAGTAAAGGGCCAGCATTGACAGCAGATGAAATTTTCCAAATGTGTTATTAGGACTGTTTTTTTTTTTAACTCATTCACTGCCAATGACGACTATAGACGTCAAAAATCCAAGCAAACAGCCAGTGCAAATTTTGACAAGAAATTTGAATTTAGTTTTAGTTGTTCATTGTTTTCATTCATAGTTATTAATCCTCGTTGTTATAACAACAATAATAACATATAACAACGATGACAACAATTTCATTGCTAAGTGCTACCATCGTGCATAGTGATCGGTCTTGGTCTTACTGAGACCACAAACTGGGTCTCGACCTCCAGAAGTCAATTTAGTTGAGTAAAATTGCTCCTTATTTCTGTCAACTAAAGTTGGATTAATACTCGAATACAATCAGGTGACTAAGTTATGACTAAGGCTTTAATTAAATTTAGTCAGAAGATTATACCTAAAATTAAATTAAAATGTTTTTTTTTTTAATTAAAATTTTAATTTTAAATGTTCTCCCCCCCCCCCCCCCCCCCCCCCAAAAAAAAAACAAAAAACTAATACTGGCTGTTTGCTTGGATTTTTTCACGTCTATAATCGTCATTGGCAGTGAATGAGTTAAACATTACAGTACAGAATGTACATTTAGGTCAAGTATAACCCCGTCATGCACTCCAATGTCATTTTCAGATGCTCACATATTTTACTTTTCTGGCTATTTGCAGAACTTACACCATCCCAAGTATGTGTATTCCTCAAGGGCTTTTCAACCGTATTGACCTTCCATCTGATCCAACATCCTTGATCGCTATCATAAGACAAACGTCACCCGCGTCCCGACAAAAAGAAGACAATGCTGCGTGAAAAACAGGCATTTAGCGCATCGCACGAATGAGTATATGTGATGTTCTTAGGGGTCACATTTCATAGAGAGAACCAGTCAGACATGCCTGAAGGGCCCTCGCATAACTGCCCCCCCCCCCCCCCCCCCCCAGCCGTGATACCTTTACTAGTCACCACACTGCAATTAGGACAGCAAAAACTTGTAGCCTTGTGAGAAAAGCAGACACTCGCACACTTATATAAGCTGTTGAGTTCAGCTGCTGGGGCCTTTAAGAGATATTAAGCCATTTTGAGCAGGAAAACACTAATATTTTGCCCAGAATTTATTTGATAACTTAATTATTTTTCATGTACAATTAAAAACACATTTTCCCACTTGCTGTCGACTTAAGATGACATCACCTCTACTGAGGAAATAGATCACCAGTCATGACCAGTTCAGTCGACAGCAAGTGGAAAAATTAGTTTTTCATGAAAAACAATTAAGTTATCATATTAATTATAGACTAAATATCTTTGCTGTTGAAAATGGTGTAAAAGAATTTTAAAAAAACTTACCGTATTTTCCGCACTATAAGGCGCACCGCATTATAAGGCGCACCTTCAATGAATGACATTTTAAAACTTTATTCATATATAAGGCACAACAGTAAAGGCTGGGGTTACGCTATGCATCCATTAGATGGTGCTGCGCTAAAGGGAATGTCAACAAAACAGTCAGATAAGTCAGTCAAACTTTATTAACAGAGTACAAACCAGCTTTCTGACAACTCAATTCACTCCCAAAAATGAATAAACAGCTGTTTTATTATTTTCTCTGAGGTATAGTATTAGTATTAGCTAGCGAACCAAGATGGCGGGATCTTCTGCGCATGCGCGTCACCGATCGTGCAGGGTCACCGATAGCGTCTTGACACCTTGACCTGTTGCGGCTCAATACTGATCCATATATAAGGCGCATGGTCAGCTTTTGAAAAAATTGAAGGCTTTTAGGTGCGGGAAATATGGTACTTCTTTATTTTGAAAAGTGACCAGATTATCTGTTACAACTGTTTATGATGGACTCAGACGCATGTCAACATGCTGATCTCTGTTGCGTAACATCCATCCATCCATCCATCCATCCATCCATCCATCCATCCATCCATCCATCAATCATCCATCCATCCATCCATCCATCCATCCAATCCTTCCATCCATTTTTTTTAACCGCTTACTCCTCACAAGTGTCGCAGGGGTGCTGGAGCCTATCCCAGCTGGGTTTGGGTAGGGCTCACCCTGAACTGGTTGCCAGCCAATCGCAGTACTTCGTAACAATTTGCCCAAAAACATATTTACAATAGCCTTTTTTATTTGACCATTTATGACTGAAAGAAATTCTAATTAGTAGATTAACACCTTAGCTGTTCATAATTGGATCTCCTGCAAGCCTCTGGACAACAGTTTTCATACTGGATTCGGGTTCGAATTTCCAGCCATTTGTCTGCCGGATGTGACCTCATATACGCATTTGTGTACTCTAGAAGAGGAAATGCAGTACCAAAAAAAAAAAAAAAAGCAAAAGGAAAAATGCAGTTTCATTTTTCAGCCACACGTAGCACGATAGGAAGCCCACAATGTGAGAATCACTGGCAAGGTCATAGGATAACACACCTTCATTTGTCCTCCTTGGCGCGATCCGTACGCCGTATGATTTGATGTGAACACAGCAATTGTTTTTGGTTTTGGACAGCTTCTGAGGTCTTACTTTGGATTTACATTGCAACAAACTAATATCACTGTGTTTACATTTAATGAACATCTGAAACAATCCACATCTTGGCCAAAAGTCAAGTAGCTATAATTGAATCAATGTTTACAATAAGTATAGATAAATACTAGTACCAACACTAAACATGACATATCAGATTTGGGCACAAAATCCAGTCCTTAATAATCAGAGCAACCATCAAATGTATCATGCAGAATCAAGTCTATCCTGTCCTCGGTACAAAATGAAGTCATCTTGGTTTGGGTAATATATTTTACGTGGCACAAGTGTGTATCAAAAAGCAAAAGTTATTATACAACATACTGTATGTATGACAACAGGACAGAATCCTTTAGGTCCCTTGTCATTCCACGCTGCACAACAGTCCAATAACTTTTGAGTATTATGCAATCTGGGCCAACGATTGTGCTCTGCAAAACCTTTTACATGATTTGAAAACACCTGTGATAACTTCTTGCGTGTCTTTATTGCCAAACGCTGCGGAAATAGTATGTGGATTTAAGGAGTGTTAATATGTACGTATTGTTGTAAAACTAATAAACCACATTTGGTTTTATTTCAATAATATATTAATTAAGTTTGTACTAACCAATTAGAATCAGAAAATCGATTTTGATGGGAATGAACCGATTCGTTACATTTTCTACCCCATCCCTGGAATCATAATGGTACCGCCCATTTTATGACATCCTCCGTTACTCGGAAGTAACGCATTGCATTGTTTTTAATAGCCTACAGTATATTATATTTATGTTGTCATGAGTAAGGTAGTTTCTCTGCTTAGTAGGCCTACAAGTAATTAGTTCTTCATGGCGATCAGCACTGCTAAAACAATTACAGTAACTCGAATATATAATGTGCATAAACATTAAAATAACACGTTTTTGCGGGTACATGCTTTTTGTTGTGGCGCATTTTCAATAAAACCGTGAAGGAAATGTCAATACGACAGGCTACATTTTATATTTTTCACGCAATTTCTGGATCGGCGCTACTATGTTTTGATCAGAAAATCATGAACGGGATCTCATGTAATTCCACGTGCTGTGTCCGCCTCTGTGCTCGCTCGCCGTCTATTTCCATGTTTCTACAGGAGGTGCTGAAATAAAAGTGATTGTGAAAAGGAACAACCAGGGCACACAGATATCAAGTTTAATGACCAAGTTCCTTCCGCTGGGATTATTTTCTACGTCGCGTGCTACATCGGAGCAATGCGTGATTGAAGGGAAACTTCATTTTGGGAGAAGCGCCCGGGACTACTTTGCGTCAACTCCGGAAACCCGCGCTTGTCTCGTGTCGTTTGTCGCTAACGTGACTCATTATTAGTCGGACTGAAAGGCAGATTATCGGAAATAACATAATAATAAATCGAGCGGCGGCGCGTGGAAATTGAACATTTCTAGTATGCCGCGGAAGGATTTAATTTTCGAGAGAGAGAGAGAGAGAGAGAGAGAGAGAGAGAGAGAGAGAGAGAGAGAGAGAGAGAGAGAGAGAGAGAGAGAGAGAGAGAGAGAGAGAGAGAGAGAGTGTCTACACATCCGCCCAGTTTCCCGATGCCTCCCCCTCCCCTTGTTGAAAATGGAGTTCGATTAAAGCAGATGTACGCCAACTTCTGAGGGGGGAAATTAAAAAGTATTTCTTTTCTCTCTCCCTTCTAACGAGCATTTGTGGAGAAAGTACATTTTGCGCCTCGACTCCCTTCTCCCTCCCTCCCTTCCAGTTCCCTCCCGGGCGTCGAGGTTGCCTTTAAGCGGACATTACTCGGACACGTTGGCGGAGCGGGGCTGGCTTTCCAACAAGGCGCTGCTTGAAGTGTGGTCCCGGAGAGCTCTCAAGTTGGCGAATGGATGCTCGACAGCAAGCCACGCCGCCGAACGTGACGGGCTTCTTCAACATTTTCTGTGTTTTTTGAGGATATATACACAAACGCGTCGGGGACTATTTTTTTTTATTTTATTTTATCTCCCACCAAACCGGAGCTTGGTTGGAAAGAAGATGGCTATTTTTATGTCGTGGTGGGATTTTACTTCCAGGGAGGAGAAGGCGAAATTGTCATTCTTCCTCCTTGCAATTTAACGGCTAACGCTAGCTTCACTTCTTTCCTTTTTTTTTTTCTCCTTTTTTTGCTTGTTTTTTCTTCACCGAGGGGAAGCATTCTTACGCTTTTACCGAGCACCCCACCCTTAATAAACACCAAACGAAAACACGGCTCAGTTGTACGTATGTGGAGGAAAATGGTGAATTTTGTGCTATTTTGTCCCACCGCCACAGCGCCCTCGATGCTAGTGCTAGGACTCGGATCCCCGTGAGGAAGAAAATGAGTGAAGATTCAACAAATCCAAACAACGAGTGAGTACAAATTCTCATTTTTGGACCCTTAGCATGTTGCTGCTACGCGATCGTGACGTGTGCTGCTTCATAAATACGACACGGCTTATGTATGAATGCATATTTTTTGAATGGCGTGTGTGTGTCGTCATGAGTATAATCCTCAACAATTCACGCTCATTTTGGCTTGTAATTCATTTAAAACCCTCAAGCGAATGTGTATTAATATGTAGACTACATTACGAGGGCGAAAACGCCATTTTAAGCATTCATACGCTTATGTATAATAACGGGGATGCATATTGTCGTAAAAAATGACAATAAACGCTTTAAAATGGATGTTTCATTTCCAAAAGGCGGACGATCTTTTTTTTTTCTTCAATCACACTCATTTACATATCTCCATTCATAAAAAAATAAACGCAAAAAACAAACAAACTCGTAAGTCGTCGAAACGTATAAAATGGTGATTATTTCCGTATCCCGAACCCATTTGGTGTTTTTTTTTTTTTTACAAATTTTTGGGGTATTATTTTACACGGCTGAACCCTTGTGCGCGCTTGTTGACAGTCAGTGAGAAATATCTGCTTCGGGAGGTGCTGCGGTCACATGATCCCCTCCATTCATAAAGTACCTGCCAGGCCCCATTCACATTCAACTGTGCGCTGTTTCGCATTGCAGCCGCGGTCACACAATGATCACATTTCCTTTTCACGCCATCGCTCTCTGTTTGTGTGCGTGCGTGTGTGTGTGTGTGTGTGCTCGTGCGCAACACATCAACACTGTTCTGTGTCTTTTGATAATGTATTTGTCACAGAGGAAGTCATGTGCTGCTGCCTTTTTTCTCTTCACCCCCCCCCTCAGCCATTTACACTGTCACACTTTTAATGTGTCAAACACACCCATGTTCCGAATCTCCATTACTGGCCTCGCAGAAGGCGAGGTGGCAATACGTTGCATAGATGCTTTTGTCCTTGAACTACGCGTTTACGTAACATACCTGAATTAGTGTGTGTGTTTGTATTTTCTCGAGAATCGAAGGTCGAACGACCTACGAGGTGTGTCGGCAAAGTTCCAGCAGGACTGGTCTCACAAAAGATAATATTTCAAACGCAAACTGCAAGTTTTTACGTTCAATGTCGGTCAGGTGAGCAACCAGACATCCTGGGGTATTTGCTTCGTTCAGTGTGCGAGAAGAGGTGAGAATTGTGGCAGGCTACCTTGTTTCTGTTCAAAATCCTTTGCGCACTTCTTCCCGGAAACATCACAGTGAGGGAGCAAATTCACTACTCACTCAATCTAGCAACGTATGATGATGATGATGATGATGATTTTTTAATGATTGTTTCTCCCTTTTCTGAGCTTAAGAGGGGTTGTCTGGAAGTCCGGAGAGTTCTGAAAGAATCCTTCCAGGAGTGTATGACGGCTTGGCAAAGAAGGCTTGGAAAGTGGGGCAAAACTTGTAGTTTTTAGTTTGGATTTGAAATATATGTTTTATTACACTAGTCCTCGAACAACTGATAAGCGTCATAAATATGCCGTAAATGTCACACGTGTTGTGGACATGAGCCTGTCATACTGTGTTGTCAGTACACCTGACTAAACCTCATTTCAAACAACCAGCAAGGTAAATTCTGTTTGCATTTTGCCATTTTTCCCTTTTCCATTTGGAGAGTGGCTGGCCAGCAGTTTAGTGCTATTACTGGTTGTAATTTGCTCAGTTTCTGCTTACTTTTTCATGTCCCGGTAAGGACTCAGTGTTGACGACCTTGTTTTAAACGTTAAGTTGTATCTGTGTTTGAGTTGTGCGGTTTGACAATTAACACTTAGTGCAGGTGTTGATTGCTACGTTCGCTTCTTGCACTAGCTGACATAAGCTTGTCATTTGTGATCGATATTGTGTTATGTTTTCCATTACATTAGTGGTTGTTGAAACGTTACTTAAAAATACTCCTTGTAATGCTGAAGGTTTTATAATGGCATCAGTTTGGACTATGGAGCAAATTGCTTCAAATACAATTGAACTAAATCGGAAATGTAGTTTTGAAAACGCCACCAAATGGCATTTGCGCTACAGAATCATTTGTGGTCACTGTTGCTCATGGTCACGCTTAGATGGTGTAGGAATATAAATGTTTTTGGAGAAGTGATGTGAATACATATCATTGACATGTGAATTGTAGCCTTTTCCTGTTGCCTCCCTGAAGCAGCCACAGGGCCCGCACGTTAGGAAACACTGCGACTGGGCCTACGTGATGTGCTATGGTTTGTTCCTCTCTGCGTAATGGCGGCTGCTAAGATGGCGAAGTGATCCAAATATTGTTGCTAGGATTCCACCACCTGTCTTGCTGGGTGTATGATTCATAGAAACGCAGAGGGAGCGAGATACTGAACGTTGCAGCAGCCGTCTCTATTCTTTTATCCTTCATTGTGTGTTATTTATTTCATTTTATTTATTTACAAGGTGGTTACACAAGTGATGATGTAATTTGATTTGATTTGTCCACTAATTTTGTCACAAGATGGTGTGATGCCAAGGAATGATATGAGATAGTCGAAACTAATGTACAGTACTATACACTCTCTGGTGTGACCTTGTGAATTGGTGCTGATCCATCGTCGCTAGTAAAGGCTTTATTCCTCTGTCCTCTTTTGCAATAATAATTTAGCTTACTACGGCATATACTGTATTTCATCTTCCATGTTGCCCCTTAGACCAATGATGAAATTGCCATGACATGCCAGTGATGCCCACTGGGCTGTTTGGATGACTGCCCATGGACAGGAACTAAGGGAAAGATACTTCTTTGATTTTATGGTTAAGCAAATACCGTATTTTACAGGTAAGGTCCACAAGCTTCATGTAACGCATCTCGTTTGCCATGTGTCGTAAAATGTAACTAAAGCTGGCGGATTGCTGTCATTGTTGTCCAATAAAGTGTTCCTCCATTCTTTATGAGCGAGAGGTCATTTGGCCTGTAGTGAAATGATCATGTATAGGCTAGGGCACCCATTGTCTGAAGACTCCTGCTGTGCCGAGCTATTGTCTTGTTGCCAGTCAGGTGATCTCTGACGGTCCCCCTCACTGTGTCCTCTTCCTATCAGCGTGATTGATTTGACAGCTCCGCATTTTTATCTGCCATGCGGGTGTTGTGATCTTATCATCTGTGGCTGTTTTGCACTCCCATTCCTGTGGCGGCGCTTTCTCAACGCATTCCTCCTAAACAGCCCTCATCAAGTCATGTAACGACAAAGGGAGATGGCTTTTTCAGCTGCTGGACCTCGTGTTTTATGGGCCTGGGTAATTGCTGATATCCTGCAACTGTTTTGTTAAGCTAAATAATTTCCTGATTTTGTTTTGTTTTTGTTTTAAAGATTATATTTTTTGAGTCCTTGCCAATGGCAGGATTTGACCTTGAACATGTAGGTTTTACGAGCTAATCCGAATTGAATATTTACCTGTTTCCTAATTATTTTGGGGGAAACCATTAACATGATCAATGGCTCCACTGTCTTGAATGAATATCATTAATGGTGGATTCAATGATGATCTTGAAAAGTGGAAGCCAAACGTTTAAAAAAAAAAAAAAAAAACCGCATGAGGAAGACCATCTTATCAGCTCTCCTGCTCGTCTGGGGGAAACGCCTCTCAAATGTCGCTAACGTCCGAGCTCATCTTCATCATCATTTTCATCAGTCTCTGCAGCCGGCCTCGCTTCATACGGATGTCCTCTTGCGGCTCTCAGCTATTTTCAAAGTACGCTGTCAGCTCGGTGGAGCTCTGCAACTATGAATGGCTGAATCCGACGCGCACTACACGAAGCTAGCTACATGCTACAAACACTCGAAGTGCGCATGCGCAGCTAGGATCCAGCGCGCACAACGTCGTTACGCAGATTGATTGACAGGATCGCGAAACAATCGTTAAGATGATCCACCCGGAAGACGCAGCGACAAAAATATCCTTGAACCCACCTTTAATTGTTACCAAAAATGCTAACGCTAAGTTGACCATATTACTTAAGAAGGGTGTATCAAACTGGTAGTAGCAAGGAGACAAGTGGTTGTCATCTTTGTGCAGTTTTCTTAAATAAAAAAACATGGAATGAATACTTCAAATGCCTCTAAAATCCTCCACAGCATCACGAAAAAGCAACTGACCGCTTAAAGGGATAGTTTGGATTTTTGCAGCTGTATGCAGGGTGCCGCGCAGTGATACGAACAAACAGAAAAATAGTGCTTGGCAGTAATGGAGTCTGAATTTTTTTTCAGGAAATGCAAATGCATCACTCTTTTGAACACAAATTGTTCTTAGAAGAAAAACGCTTTATTTAGGAGGCCCCAGCCAACTTGCCGGACTATTTTCCTCTCGTCCAACACCGGACCAGAACTCGTGTCACAGAAGGCTGTCAGGGGTAAGTCAGTGCTGATCGCAGACCACTGGAGGTGAGGATGAAATAGAGATTCATGTCAAAAAATCCCAACTATCCCTTTAAGTTTTGCCACTAGCTGATGACTGAAAATGACAGCTTCAGAAAATAGGTGAGCACACAAATCGGGTGTGACTGTTGTGAGAAATTTCAGGTCAGTCTGGTTTATAGGTGGTGTGTGTGTGCGCGTGCATATGTTTGTGAGACATTGGGCCTTAAGAACACCACCACTGAGAATAATTTGTTCTACAGGAAATAATGGAAATTACATGATATAGCCCACTGAATTATCATCCGAAAAATCCAAATTGTATGACCTCAGGAGGAGCTTTCAGATGTATGTATAGTAGGTTTTCACTCAAACCACCAGAATGTTCCCTCATGGTGTCACCTGACTATCCATCCAGTCTCAAGGCCATAAGATAGTTGGCCTTGGCCAGAGGGCTGTTTGTCTCCATAGAAGAACTTCCACATATCAGTTTAAAGTAGTGGTTCTCAACCGCGGTCTTCGAGCACCCCTATCCAGCCTGTTTTCCATGTCTCCCTCAGCCAGCACAGCTGAGGATCGTTATCAGGCTTCATGCAGATCTTACTAATTAGCTGATATTTTGAAACACCTTTGTTGGCTGAGGAAGACATAGTAAACAGTAGGGTTGTGAATTGCCTAGTTCCTGACGATTCGATCCGTATCACGATTCATAGGTCGCGATTCGATTCGATACCGATTAATCCCAATATGAATTTACAAGTCGATTGTTGCGATTTTTTTACTCAAATTTAGAAAATACCATTCAGTAAACATGTACATGTACAATGTAAGATTTGTATGAAAATTTATTATTTATTAATCTGAAACTTCAGTTTTATAACTGTGAGCTACTGTATTTAACAAACAGGTTGTAACCTTTTTCATGTTAGAACAGAATTGAAATAAAATATTAAGGCTTAATGTTCAATTAATATAACATTCTTCCATACTTAAGGTGTGAAAGTTAGACGTTTTGTTGAATATTTTTCCATCAAAAATGGATGTTAAAAAATCGATTCAGCTGCCTATTGAATCGATTCAAGAATCGCGTGCTGTAGTATCGCGATATATTGCCGAATCGATTTTTTTTCAACACCCCTAGTAAACAGGCTGGATAGGGGTACTCGAGGACCGTTTTTGAGAACCACTGGTTTAAAGGATACTCTGTAGATGCCATTGCTTCAGTAATAAATTGATGCAACTTCAAAGGCGGATTGGTTGTGAGATGCATTTTATTCGCCTCCATTAAAATCCAGACATGTGAGTGTACGACTCCTAACGTTTCTTTTACATAGTGCTAATATCTCGAACTGGTGTCATTTGAGAACTTGTCTTTTAGTTGTAAAACAGAAATAGCAGATACGCTCAAGCAAAAACCTTGTTCAGATAAACGATATCCCAAGACATTCCTGATTATTATTTGACGTAATACATTTTTACTTGAGCCACACAGCTCATGTATTGTAAAATGATTTGCTCTCAGTGGGAGATGTTTCCTAAAGTTATTTTGCAGACATAATATTTATGATCCAGTGTCTGCTTGTTCTAGAAGCTGCCGTGTGATTGTTTGGGTGATTAATGGCAGCGGTGATCTGAGTAACCAGACCACTCGGACTGCCTGTGACAGAGAGCATGTTCCATTCCCATGGTTGGAGTCGGGCCTGGATTTTGCGCGTTTTTAAAAGCTCAGCCACTTCCCCCTTGTATTTTTCATTTCCTCTTTGAGTAATTTAAGTGCTTTAAATGTCAGCACTATTGAGGGCCTGCCATACCTTTTCAGACAAACACCTCTATGCGGCTTGGGGGTCAGCACGGCAACAGCAGAACATCAGAACGTGCTCTTTTTGTCTTGGTCATGGAGGGCCTGTGATGTTCACAGACCATATCTCGGTGCCTGTAAGGAGACGCTTTGAGCAATAAGCGTCTCAATCGTGGATATTGTTTGCAGTTGTGCAGCATGTGGGGACCATGAAGGCTGCGCCTTGTTGCGAGCTCTTTGCTTGCAGCTGGCCTGAGATGGTTCTTCCCTGCGAGGCCGCAGACATAAAAGGGCACAGATGTAAACCCTAAACCTTGTTTCTTTGATGGTGTTCCCAAAACCCTTTGCGAACAGGAAGGGGTTTCTGTGTGTGCCAAATGTATTTTTGCTGGTGTGTGTGTGTGTGTGTTTCTCGAGATATGTCTAGATCTTAAATCATTACATTTCATTTAATCATTCAGCGAATGAGTCATTTTGTAGCGGAAGATCATACTTGAAAATTGTGTTTTATTTTGACTGGCAGCAATTGCTATTTATTATAACTTAAATCCAACTTGGCAAACGTGCGTTCAATAAACATTTACTAAATTTTTGTACGAAAAATACTGATGCTATGTTATGAAAAGTAGAAAGATGTTTCCGGGTTACTTGAAAGTGAGTTTAACAAACCAATTTTGTAATTGCATAAATATCTAACTTTAAGATAGCATTACCTTAGCATAATAAAGCAAAGATAGTGTAGCTAGCATGTCCATCCAGGAATTGCAGTTTTTGTTGGGATAGTTTTTAAAGTACGTTTATAGTCACTCACTAGAGATTGTCATTTGATTGAATTTTCTTGATACATTTTGTATGTTTATTTTTTTATGGGTGTGTTTTGGTTTCTACACGATCAAATCCCTTGAGGTATTGGCTGTAGCATGGATGTCCCTCAGCTTCCCGTAGCAGAAGTCATGTGGTACTTTGTTAGATAGCAAACTCACTGAGATTGGTTAGACAGCACCTCTGCTGTTTGCAGTTTAGGAGTGCACTCAATTTTCCATGATTAACGATCAACGATCAGTTCCAACTTCATTTAACCGATTTTTATAGCTATTCTACTATTCCAAAAAGTGACACTAACATTGCTGGAAAAAGTTCAGCTTGGACGTAATTGCTCGTGAACCTGGGCCTCGCAGTACTGATGATAGAAACTACCCAAATTCTTACATTAAGGTCTGCTAGAGTATGATTATAGCATTACTGCCTCATCCCTGCATCTTCCCAGCCTTACCCCGCTATAGTTAGAATAACTACAATTAGAATCACAATCCCTCGAGACTACTCGAACATCAAAGCAGACATGGACGACGCTGTGGAACAGTCAAAACTTGTGCTTCCTCTTCTGTTGTTGATCCCCAGCCCCTGGTAATGTCAGGCGCAAGGTTTTAATTTATCGGAATGCGTGTGGTTTAAATTAAAATCTACTTAGTCTGTGCCTTTTTTTTCATGTTTGGGTGGTGGTGGGTTGGCTGTCTGATATATTTTCAAATAACAGCTATTGTGGATCCAACGATTAACAGTCTGCCTTTGACACAACCACCGTTTACCGGTAGTTCATTTTAAGCGGACTGTATTTTGTTTTCTCTGGGGATGCACGATAATGCTGTTTTCAACAGATTCCAATAAACCGATGATTTAGAAAGTAGCGATGTTGATAACCGATAAGTAAGTTAGCTGGTAATTGTATACAAGATTAACTTGAATGTAAATATACTTTTGAGTCCTACTATAAGTTTACATGGATAAATACATTGAAACGTGTGAAGCACCATGAAGCTCTTATTGTTGTCTCTGCTTCAAAGATAACCAATAACTCATTTTGAGTTTGTCAAAACAAAACAATCATGTTTTAAAAACGCATCAAAACCCTGCAAGGGTAATATTTTGGGGAGACAGTAAAGAAAGCCCAAACTGGTGACTGCCATGTGGCCATGATGCTTTTTCTGTGAACACGAGGTCACGCATTATGACATCACAAATATGCAACACTACCATAGGAGGAGGTGGGGTTGAAGAGTTGGACACAACTTGAGCCACAACAGATGGACCTACACGGCAAGTTTATTATTATCGGCTGATTTCTTTATTATCTGGTTTATCTGTATGACGTCAAATTGGTCGATAATTGCCGATAATTATGGGCCACCGATATTATCGTGCATCCCTGTTTGGTCAGGTGTAAACGCAAATTGAAATCGGATGATATCAGAAATGGTATTTCATTTCTATTGCGGTGAGAAAGCGTTTCTGGTCAACGTGGAAAACTGAATTTGCAATAAGTTTTTAAACAAATCAACCAATTTGGGAAAAATGTATAATTTATGCCCAACTAAGGAAACACGAGCAGCATTCAAGTACATTTTATGTTTGCTCCTGGCTAACGTGGCTGGACAACAATTGGGTAATTTGTCAACACATTTCTTGCTATTTTGTATAAGGGGCTGAGCAAACATTATTTTGAGGTAAAATGTATTTTCATTGTTTAGTGCTACAGAGTGTTATTTTTCCTGAGTCAGTTGGTAGCTTTGGCCGAATGTTCTTGTGAGAGAGATGACTCACCAGCACCCTCGAGGTGTTGCAAGAAGATACGGTCGCATTTCTCTTTCACTTCTCCTTCTACAGGCAAAGTATTGGCTTTCAGCGCAGCTAATAAAGCAGGCGTGCAAACGCAGCCTGTTTTGTGGGCATTGTCCAATTACGGATTCGGCTTTTATTAATGGCTAACATAAAGCACCCCGATGAGCCGTCTTGTTGTTGTCCTTGTGTCATAATTTGCTCTGCATCCATGTTGGGTCATGTCATTTGTTTAGCGCTGCCCTTCAACTTGGCTGGTTATTTAGAGCCCTTGAACCACGCCTAATTAGCTAGCTGGCAATCGCACTGCTGGAATCGACGGTCGCGGCCCAGATTGCATGTTGTTGTTTATATTAAACTATACACCTGGTTTTCTTGTGTTTTGTCTGTGGTAAAATCTGACTTGATTTGTTTAAAACCTCGCTTAGCTTTTACACATTGCCCTTCATTTCTTAACAGAGGATAAGCTACAGAATCGGATTGGGATAAGTAGCTTGTTTATTTTGCCAATGATATTTTAATGAATTTCTTTCTCACAAACGCTTAAAGTCCTACAAGCCAAATCTGTCAAGTGGAGCTGGACAACGTTCTCTAGTTTTTGATGCAGAGGAGCGATGGGCAGATGGAAAAAATGAGTTTAGAGGGGGGACTTTTCTCCCCTTTTCTGATGTTAATGAAAGGAGGAATGGTTTTCCAGCTTTTAGCTTGCAGAGTGTGTCTCCCCTGCAGCATGCTCCACTGCCTGGACATTGTGGGAGTACAAAACTCCAGGCCCGGCATCCAATAACGTGAAATTTCAGCAGAGAAGCAGCCATTGTGTGGCGAGAGGCAGGCGGGGAGGGGTTTTGGTAGAAGGGGGAGACAGAGCGGAGCGAAGGGAGGGCGACTTGGCCGGCTCCCAGGGCTCAGGCCACATCCTTTCTCTCTCCTCTCATTCGTCACTCCTCCTCTTCCTTCTCCTCTTCGTGTCTTTCTTTCAGTATCCCCCCCCCACAACCCCCCTTGCCATCCACCCACCTCCCACCATCGGGATAGGAAGCCAAAGACTGAGACACAAGCAAAAGCATGATGGCATACTGGAGCCTAGTGAGCCATGGGCCAGAGCGAGTAGACAAACGGCCACTTTGTCCACTTAGGAAATGCTTGTCCCAGGATCCCCCTTCTCCGGCACACACTAGAGCAGCCGGCCTCGAGGCCCCGGCCTGCCTGGTCTGCACGTGCTATACCATCACGCCCTCTCTTCACCACAACGTCCTACTTTGTCTTCCTCCTTCCACTCAAAATCTTTTTTATTTTAAATTTTTTTTTGAACACCATCAAACTCATGCTCTTTGTGCTCACGTTCTTTAAGAGTATAGTGCTAGGGACTATATTTATTCACCTGCAGATCCAGGGGAAGGTGACTTACTAGGGTCGGGGTCTTCATTTGTACCATTACATTTTGGGAATAATATTAAAGCATTCAAAAGTCTTAAAAAAAGCTAAATTTTCAAATGTATAAAAGTAGCATTTCTTTAAATAGTAGTATAATATCACACACCGTCCTTGTGGTTACTTGACTTTACTTGACTTTTAGGGAATGAGAGGTCTTAAGTCTTAACTTCGATTAAAAAAGAAAAAAAAAGAAGATATACATTTTTTTCTTTCTGAAAAATATCTGATAACTCAATGTCAAACTAAAGCATATAAACGACAGATCGGAATAAATCATGTCGCATGTTAAAAAAATGACAAGAAATCTTAATTTGGAATGACAAAAGAGTCTCCATATAAACCTGGTTATTGTCGCCACAATAATGTCGGCTCGTCTTCAGTATTGTGCACGGAACTTGTTTACAACATCTTAATGCCGTAATATAGTTTAGAGACGTGCTGCTGTTTTGGTTTGCAACGGAGTTCAAATGGACTAAGTTGAGTCGACATGCGCGAATAATGGTTTCTATGAACTGATGTATACAGTTACGACCTGTTTTTTTTTTGTTTTTTTTTCCCAGGAGAGGAAAAGGAGGGGTCTATTTTCTAAGTATTTATAAGTGGATGACACACCCGTTGACTAATTGGGGCACGGCATCATTTAGAGGAAATACGGTAGTCAAATATTGCCAATTCCCTTAATGCAAATTCCCCGTTTTTATGGAGGCGGTGAATGCCTACGTACATCCTTTTTGTGAATAGAAAAGGCTCTATTCACATTCACATGCAGTCGGGAGCTGTTGACTGTCACCTTGGTCTCCACCCTGTTCCCATCCGCCACCACCTCCCTCCCTCCCCCATGGTCCTGCAATACGTTCTCCTCCCTCCAACTGCCACCCCCTATCCCTGTTTTTCTGTTTTTCTCTCTTGCTTTTGGTCGGAAATGAAGTCAGTCATCCAGCAGAATAATTTGGAATGGGAGGCTCTTTCTTCCCCCCCCCCCTCCATTCAATGGGACTCGCAGGCCCAGGCCAGCTGATGTGCTTCCGCTCTCGATTGTGTGTCCAGTGGACTGTGTGCTCCCAGCGAGAGGCGTGGAGGACAGCCTTTGTCTGCACCATCCTGGTCTAAATTTCCATGTGTGTTTTGCACACATTGGAACACTTTCTGTTTCTGGAAAGAAAAAGAAAAGGAAAGATTAGCCCACGTATCTACTTGGCTTTACTGTTTTTTAACTCTGTTGTTCCTCTTTGAGGTCTTGTACTACAATGGGTGTGAAATAAAAGCACATTAACTTCCTCTTAAGGGTCTAGACCCTCTATCCCCCTCCCTGTGAGTGTCCGTGTGCTGGCATGTGTGAGATGGTACTTCTGAAGGGTCAGGTCCTGGTCATTGTGCCCTGGTCATGGCTGAGCGACACCACCGCCTGCCTTCTGTTCACCCCAGGGACCCCTGCCTGACTGACAGCCCCTCCTGCGCCCATCACCCCCACATCCTTTATTGAAGTGAGGGGGGGGGGGCTTTAACAGCCTCTGTATTTCCAACTCTTCCTGCTTGTAAATTGCTCCAAAATGCATTTTTATTGTGATGAGGCCAGGGGTCGTGATGTAAAGTGGCACACGGCCTCTTTGGCGCTGTAAAAAAGGTGTGACCAGAAAGGGCGGTGCTGGGAGCTTGTAAGGGAAGCTGTTGTTCTCTTGCTCCATGCTACAGAGCCAATGATGTCCAACTTAGGGGCAGTATTAGGGAGTAAACACAATATGAATACAAACAGGAATCATATTTGGAAAGCAAACATCATCATCATTTGGCTTGAGAGCTGAGTGGCATGATCTGAATTGTTTTATACTTTCAAGGATATGACTAACTGGGAAGGGATTTTAACTTGTGTTCAGACATTTCTACTAGTCATCGTTAAAAGTGGGAAATGGAACTAAAATATGTGACAAAAGTGGTGGCAATGTACAAACAGGACTAATGGAAAGAACACAAAATATATAATTTATAGGAAATATTTGGGGATTTTGACTGTTATGTTTCCCTGTTCAATGTTCATGTTCATTGCTAACTTATGTTAGTTCATACTGGTGTGGTGTAAAGCTAGCTACGTAGCTTTCATCTTGCCTACACAATGTTTGGTAGAAAAGATTAAAGGGTTTGCCTTTCCCAAACGTGGAACAAACAGCTACTTTTCGGTATACTGTCCATGTAACTTTAGTAGAATATACTAGTCAACCTGTCACCTCATTAGTTGGGTGAATCTAGTTAATTGCAATGCATACCTGTTCATGTTTTTTTTTGTTCAGGAGTTGCTTGGATGAGTTTTTACATTGTTGCTGACTGGAAATGTAGGACCAGTGAGACTGAACTGCATTGTTTGGTAATTAGTAGAGCACAGCACATCACATCCACTGGATATTAGTTCGGTATAAGCCTCTACCTGGGAAATGTCACACTTTTGTTTGAGATGTGCAGTTTGTGGTCAGAGTATGATGTATGTGGAAATCATTGGATTTATTCAATATTAAAATAACTCACATGTAAATATGGCTTTTTAAGAAATTAACAAATTGATTGATATTTGCCCATCTCGTCGTTTATCAAAATGAGTTCTGAATCTCAGAACAAAACTTTCTGATGCAACAGATGAATTGTTAACTGATAATCCCAGCAATGATCTTTGTCAAGGGTGTGGAAGGTGGCAGAGCAAAGGTTACCACATTGAGCTGACAAGATTCAAAGGGGCAGGGTTAAAATGGGAGCGTACCAAGATGCGCCGTTTTCAGTCAGGGACTTTCTTGGGCCTCAAATTAACAATTTTACATATGGTGGTTATCCTGAGAAGAAACCTTTAAAAGATACAAAACAGTCACAACATCAGACACCCAGCCATGTGTCACATCCTCTACTCGTTTCTTTCTGCTTGTCAAATCTTTAATATGTTACCAGGAGTCCGTACAAAACGCTGCCCTCAGCACACTCTGACCTTTATCATTTCCGGTGGTCTAATGCAGTTTGTGTTATCTAATCAGCGAACATCTGACTGCAGGTGAAGATGCAGCGAGGCTACAGCGCTGGTGAGCCAGCAGAAAATGTAACGAGACGCTGGGGGGGCGTGCAAATAGGATTTATGATTGTTTTTTATTTACTGTTGAGTGATACAACAGTGCCCGCACGGTCATACACATATAGTGGTGACATGGACTAAGCTAAGGAAATTCACCTTAATTTCTTTTTTGTAGCTAAGAAATGACTTGAGGTTTGTTTTGTTTTTTTGTTGGAAATTATACGTCAGTTGGAAATTAACAGTGGCGCTTGAACAAATGGTCAGTGACTTTCCAGTCACGTTTAAACATGCTGAATTAATATTTACGTGTTGTTGTAGTAGTCGTAGTAGTAGTAGTACATCAGTGCATTAGTTGCTGTAGTTCTGTATCATAGACCACAAAAATATACAGTATATAATATTTTAGCCAGCCGTGATGCGTGAATCTTTGTCCTTGTTCAACTTGTTTTATATTCAGCCTGTTCTTTGCGACTGAACAGAGAAGGCACATATGGGTTTTTTCCAGTCAGGTGCTTTGTGCATTATTACCACCTAAAGGACTGGAGGGACTTTGGTTGTGTGAAAATCAGTTGAGACTTTGATTATGGGTGGTGGTCTCTGCTCTAGTTAATATTAGTCTTAGTGTTAGTGTGTGTGTGGGGTGGGTGGGGGGGGGGGTGTATATAGTGATAGATATATATATATAGGTTGTATATTCGTGCTGTTATAAAAATGTGTTTTATTGCTTATGCTACTTACTGCTAACAACAGTTAGCATCTATATCATAAAATAGAGATACAGCCTTTTTATCTGACATTGACAGTGTTGAAATGCGCGACAATGTATTTAATATATTTTTAATGTCTGATTATTTTGTGTAGGTTAGATGCACCAGTCTTTACCATACTTATTCATGTTTCTTCTCTCTTTCCACAGTAACAGTTATGCGCGTGTGAGAGCAGTGGTCATGACGCGGGATGACTCCAGCGGCGGGTGGCTTCCCCTGGGCGGCGGGGGCCTCAGCTGTGTTACCGTCTACAAGGTCAGCCAGGCGGAGGACAGCGGCAGCACCCACAGCAGCGGCACCCGGGGCAGCACAGGCAACCTCAGCCCTTGTAGCCCCAGTCCGACGTCCAGTCCCAGCCCCAGCCCCAGTCCAACAGCTGTGGAGTTCTACATAAAGGGGGAGCGGCTCAAAGACAAACTGGTAAGGATCACTTGATCTAGTAGTCTTGTTAGACCGCCTATTGCAGACTCCACAGGGTGTTGGAAACGTTCCTTTGAGATTTGGGTTCATGTTGACTTGATGCCATCGTGCAGCTGCTGTGGATTTGTGGATTCATGGTGTCTCATGTTTGAGAGCATCCTAGAGGGAAAGAGGACATTTGTGTTCTGGATGGTTATAGTTGTGATTTAAGTGTTTTCCTTAAACTTCCAGAACAAATGGCCCTGGTTTGCCTATGGTCTTGTGGTTAGTTGTTGATACTAAGGATACCGCTGCAACAGCTGTTCCTAGTATACTTTTATTAAATACGCCGACCATCGAATGTAACCCTCACTTTACTCCTCCAGTCGCATTTTTACCCACAATGATGCTTATTTTAGTCGCCCTAAACATTGAATTTCTGCCCAGATATTGGCACTCGCTAAAAAAACGTGGGCATCCGTAAACCACGGGGCTGACGGAGAGACGGAATTGCCCACCTCTGCTGTTTAGTCATTCACTCTTTCACACTCACTCAAATGTAAAAATCTGAAAGTGTCCGTCTCTTTGGGATGATGTCACCACCATCCCCCGTACGTCTGTCATTCTCAAAGGCACTCGCCCAGGAAGCGTTGTTCAACTTGCCTCTCTGGCGCAGGTATCTGAAAATAGGAGCAAGCTGCGTGATGCTGTGATGCATGATTACATCATCTTGGAGAAGGGCAGATTACTCAGGAGTGGAGAATGATGGATGAAGGATGTGGGAAACCTACTTTGCTCACAGGATGAAATATATTGTGGAAACATATAGTCACCCTTGTAATTAGTACCAAATAAAGTGCCTGAAAACGTGCTCGCTTGTGGTGTTTCACGTATAGACCGTGTCATCAAATTTATTCCAAAAAACGCACAATGGTAGCGAGCTTTGGAGTATATGCAGTGTGAGAGAGTGTTGTGATGTTCTGAGACAGACGTGTGACATGCAACACACAACAACATCGGTATCCAAAATGAGCTCTCTTACTGTTTCAGTCACGCCTCTTTATGAAGAAAACGATATGCTGCTTAACAGTTCATTAATGTCACTGTCATTACTCATATTTTCGGAGTAAAAGAATGTTATTTTTGGCCTTCTCCCACTCCTATTTGATGTCATCCATTCTAGCCTCAGAAGGTTTTGTCAAATGACGCCCTATCCCTCTTTAGCGTGTTATACATGGAGAGATTATGCGCAATTTCTGCATCGGAACTAGAGGTGTGAACCCTCACTTAGGTCATGGTTCAATTTAATTATATTGATGTCTACAATTTCATTTGATATCATGTCGGGTCAATTTTTATATTATTTAGTTCTAGGGCTGGGCAATCAATCAAATTAATTCGATTAATCGTCAATAAAAATCGAATCATAGAAGATTTGCGAAATCGTGACCTCAAGTTTTGTCTCCAGGAGTATTAAAAGCTGTTGTTTTTATGTTCTGCTACAAGTTTGAATACAATAATGATCTGTTCTTGCACTTGCACGTAACATCCTGGTCTTGGCTTGCTTCAGTTATTGTTTACTCGTTGATTAATTGTTTGTTTGTTCATTACCCCATACAACACTGATGATTTAAAGTCACGTTCCCACACATTGTCAGTTTGTCACTGTCTTCCTTCCTTCCAGTCAATGTAATAGCGTCTCTATCTTAGTCTTTAAGACTTTAGCCCTTGTGACCTTCTTGTTCCAAGAGCTGTGTGGTGGATGTAAAAGTGATGGAGTAGATGTTGTGGGATAATCCAGACTGGTAATTAAAGTGTGAAAGTGATGTCAGAAAGCTGTGGCAAACAGTGACGTAGAGGCTCTGGTGGCCTTTTAATGCTTCGACATTGGCGGCTCGCAGGCTGCCTGGCGTCTGAATCGCCTTTGACTGAGACCATTTTATGTGTTTTGTGTTCAAGGCCTTTAAGAGCATTACTATGTATGTGTGTGTGTGGCACAGGAAAGGGTGTGACGGGAATGCCGTCGTACAGGCCGGGGCATACACATGGCTCAGAGACCCCGACGACGGTTCTGGGAAGTGGTAAAACACCCAGCTTGCCGCCAGCATCTACCCCAGTCACCACAACAAACACGCAGCCATATGTAGGTCTGTCAGGATGCCACCCAGCGCCGGATTGCCTGGCACGGGCCACAGCTCTGCCGACTATTTGAGGGCATCAGCACGAAAACAACGATGAGTCCAAGAAAAACAACCACCACAGACAAACCCACAGACGAATAATGTTAGTCATACAAGACAGCAAGGCGTGACATTATCTGTTCCTCTTGCCACAGTATTGTTAGGAACCATCAGCGAGTTGACAACAGAAGTTATTGACATACCGTAATTATCTCCACCAATGAGGTTGCGTTCTCATCTGTGTGGGTTTGCCACGGTTTGTTTTCTGGTGCACAACTTCCTGGTTACAGTTTTTGAAATGGAAAGCCTTTCAAACAGGGGTACGTCACATAAGGACGTCAATAATGTAAAAATACCAATAAAATCAAATAAACATATGTTGATAAATTATATGTTTTAGGGCTTGGGGAAAAATGGATGACTCAGTTAAGTCGACCGCAAAAATTGGTTGGCACAAAATGTCTGCCTTGAAACTATGCAGTAGGTAACTTTGAGATTTTGAAAAATTTGCGACACACTGTGTTCAAAGAGGTGGAGCTTGGAGACTAGGGGAACATGAATTTGTACGCATAACTACATTTCATATTACTGGAGGTAACATGTAAAAAAAAAAAATCATTATAGTTAATGAAATCCTGATTAGTCGACCATCGTCAACACATTCCATGTTTGTGCACTACACACTGTAGTGTATTCATTATGCAAATGACGCGAGTTGCCTGTTAGCTTGACAAACTGCAGCTGACGTTGTTTTTGTTTTTAAGAAACTGGCAATGAACAAGTTTACCATCGTCAAAGTATGCCCCATTACAACTCTCTGAGAGCAAAGCATCTCACACTAAATTGTCATTCCCGGTTAAACCAGTCTTGGTGCATTTTAAAGCTTCTCCAGCTAGCTTAGTTGAGCATAATTAGCTCTAAAGCACATCTATTTTCAACACATTACTAAGCAGAGATCAAGTGAGTATAAAGTGGCGTGATTATTGTGGGAATTCTTTGCAAAAATAAATATGAATGTTTTGTTTAACTTGAAGTAAGTATAGTATTATTATGCATCAACTTTGGCAAACTCAAGTGTTATTTGTGAATGCACACTCTTCTGTTCTCAAAATAATGCTGATATCGCTCTTTGAGTTTGTTGTGACTGAACAAAGATAAGGTAACAAATTGTTCCCAACCCTGATTGTAACCTTAAATTTCTTGAGAAGAACACTGGTGGGTATGTGTAACGGCGTGTGACGTTATTAGGTGCATGAGAAAGGTATCGAGGGGAAAATGTCAAATTCCGTCAAAGTAATCATAGGTGGCGCCAGATAGAATAAGAAGAGGTGGTGGGAATGTGGCTGTGATGCGCAGTGATGCGGCACAAAGTGTACCAGTGATGACTCAGCTGGCTCTCCATATAGCCACCAATTTCTCTCTCTCTTTCTCTTCCCTCTACCTCACTCTATCTTAAAAAAAAAAAAAAAAAACTAATTGGTTGACGAGTTCTTACGACACCGGCTCTTGGATTTGTGTCAGATCTCGAGCTGAGCTTACTGCCTTGCTCGTCTCAGCCTCCTAGGATTGCTCACAGCTGTGATGGTGGCGCCTTCCTGGCTCATCAAAATTAGCTTTTCTTTTTTTGCAAGGTCTCTCTCTCTCTTTCTCTCTCTCTCTCTCTCTCTCGATATGTGCATGTTGCTTGTTTGTTGAGCTTTGCCAGCCAAATGCGGTTTATTATCTGTGAGACTATCGGTGTCACCCGGCTTGTAAAGTGCGAGTGCCAATAATGTTACATATGTGACTACCTTGTGACTCTGTGAACACAATAGATGGTGAGCGTAAAAAAAAAAAAAAATCAGTCTTGAATGATCACAGAACACATGAAAGAAAATCTTCAATCATTCGCTGATTCTGTAACAAGGCTTATCTTTTTTGCAAACTCTTCACAAAACCAAGAGTTCAAAGATCTTCTCTATCTCCGTGTCTGCTTTCCGGCGCATCACACCTCCGACTATCTCTGTCCCCCTCATGCAACATTGCCTCTCCTGTCACCTCCAAGCCTGGCTTGTGGAATGCAACGTTGTGTATTGTCCTTCCCTCGCAACACGCAATACTTCCTACCATGTCTGTGCAGCCCTCACCGTGTGGCGCTCATCTTACCTGCTCCGGCTCCGTTCAGTCTCGCCTTCCGCAATCAGCCCCAGAGGCACAGACACCCCATCCTCCTCCCTTTTATTACCTGATCCCACACCATCCTCCTCAGTGTCCATCCCTCTCTTCTTCCCTTCATCCCTCCGGCTTAACCCTTGGCCCATCTTTTCTTTGGAAGGCAGAGAAAAACATTTTGTGATACGCTTGCGACGGCATAGGTGGAATTCAAGTTAGGACTTGGTAGCTCGTTGTCTGACACTGAATGAAAAAATTTACGGACAAAAGTCTCTCAACCATTAGCTGAGCAGCGTTTAAGCTTAGTCCCTAAGATTCAATTTAAAAAAAAATATCTTTAAAAGAAAAAAATAAATCAAAGGGGACAGAAAGAACTCAAACTTGTGATATCTACTCCTAAATAACACAAAAAAATTAGGTATTTAGGTTTGGAAAAAATATCTGCTCCTCTTAATTTGTCCTCATTTTCCCTTAAAAAAAAAAAAAAGATTTGCATGTTAGTTGGTAAACTGTCATGATGGGCTTCATACATTATTTTGAGGCGGTTAGACATCATCAATTCATTCAGTTTTAAAATTTTTAATTGTATAAATATTGGATTGATGTGGTCTCTGCATCCACAACCAAAAACGACACGAATAGCACATTTCTGTAAAAGAAAGATGGGTACAGTGTAGGTTTTGGCTGCACACCCCCACACTTCAATGCAATAGGTCAGGTATGGAACAATCAATGAATTATATCACAATAACAAAGCATTCTTGCTCAATGATTCTTTAACCTTGTGTAAAATGTCTACGGTTTGGGATACCTTAAATTTGACATTCTATCTGCGTTTTCCGTGTTAAATGTACATCAATAATACTCAAAATTTATCTCATTAGACATAATGAAATTGAATCGATTGAGGAAATTTGAATCGATACCCAGCTCTAATCACAATTGCGACATTAAAATGGAAACCGTCACATCTGTAGCTCAGCTACGCATTCTATTACCTGATCCAAATCATACAACGGAAAACTCAACCCAACATTTACTTTTTTATTATTGCAGTAATCGTTTACCAATCTTATACTACCACCAAGGATTTTGCACCACGCAAACACAGCCTCCTGGTCACGGATGGTTTCTATCACACGGGCCGCCACGGCATATTCGCACCCCGTTTAAGCCACTCCCGTGCACTTTTGTCAAAACCTCAAAGACTGTAATGGCTGTCTCTCATTTCACTTAATCTGCCCGAGAGGAAGGCCAGGAGGCGGCTCAGTAGCCCTGATTAATAATAGGCTTTGGAAATGGTGTCTTTCCACCGCACACTTTTGACTGTCTGCCTCCAAAAACCCACTCAAAGCCCCTTCTTCCCTCACTGCCTCCTTCCAAGACATCTGTAATTAAAACAAGACCACCATTTTCAAAATATGGTTTACAAATTGGCCTTAAAAAAAAAAACAAAAAAAAAAACCGTGATTATTATGTTTTGTCCTATTTCAGAAACATCAGAGATGTGTGGTTTGAGAGGGTTTATTCAACTGCTCATGTTTAATGGAATGATTGAATGGGCCATATTTTAGATAATAAAACTAACAAGACTAGCTACAGAAAAGCTGACAAACAAACAAACCCTGAAACAGCAATTTATGTTTTGATGTATGTGCAGATGAACAAATCAGAATCAATCCATTGATGTCTTGAGCCATAAATTACCTGAGTGGTTTAATGTCCCTCGAACCTTTTCACACTTGCAGTTTTTTAGGTTACTAAAAAAAAAAAAAAAAACATTGTTCAACTTTCTTCATCTGTTTTTATCGCCAAGGCTTGTTAGCAAAATGACTTGATTGTCCATTTCTTTCTTTCTCTTTTTTTTTTTTTCCTCCGAGGTGGTGCTGGAGTGTGCCCTGCAGGAAGGCCTCGTGTACAACAAGGTCAACCCCATCTTTCACCACTGGAGGATCAATGACAAAAAGTTCGGGCTGACTTTCCAGAGCCCCGCCGACGCTCGCGCCTTCGACCGAGGCATACGCCGGGCCATTGAGGACATCAGCCAAGGTGGGCGGCCACCTGTTTAGGACATGTTCATGTTGGCGTGCATTCCATGTGAGATACAGTGAGCTGATTAGTGATTAAGGATGTCTCCAAATGCTAAGCACCGACCCCTCCTGTGTTATCTTGTTAGTGCCAGCTGCCCCTACAAACCCTGCACATCCTTTAGAAGAGTGTAAAAAAAAAAAAAGAAAAAAAAAAGTGTCAGGTCAGTTTTCATTCGATTTACAATCACCAACATGCCAAAGAAGACCTGATATCAATTGGTGTTTATTTTATCATCCATTTTTAAATTGAGTCCAGTTTCAATCACGCTTGTTGGTTTTTCTCATAATCAGCCTCATCCTGTTTTTATTTAGTCCATTTTTAGTCAACGATAAATCTAGTATTTTAGTCCAAGAAAACTTTTTATTCGTCTAGTTTTGGTCAACAAAAACTGTCAATGTTTTAGTCTAGTTCCAGTCAGGACAATCATTTTACCCTCTGTTTATTTTTTGTCAGCAGATAATGTTGTATATTTTAGATGTAAAACTATTTCACATAAAATTTTATCATCTTTTTTTTTTTTAAATATTTTTTTTATGAGAAACCGCTTGACACACAATTAGTTTATCAACAAGTGGCTACTGAGTCCATGCTCTGAGCTAGTAAGTTAACCAGCATTAGTTAGCAGTCGGATTATTATTGTTTGAACGTTGTAGCCATTGGATTAATGCTATGTTTATAACTATGATTTACTTTTTTTTTTTTTTTTTTTTTTTAACTTTAACTGTGAATCCAACTTCCTTTCTGTTTGTGCATGTCACACTTACAAGCTGATGATTTGAAAGAGGGTGTGTCACATGACAGTGTCACACTGACAGATTAGGAGAGACAAGATTTTACAAAATCATATAATTTTCATTTCATTTTTGTTCATTAACTAAAATGTCCAAAGATTTTAGTCCAGTTTTTAAGATAAGTACATTTTGGTTTCGTCTTCATTAGTCGACAAAAATGCATCATGATTTGGCCCCTGTATTGTTTATTAATGAGGGTTTTAATCTAGTCTTATTTTTTGTCCGGTGAAAAATGTGTTTTGACAAAATTATTATTATTAATGAAATTAACACCAATATAATTTTACCTCGAGGATGGTAAATGTTCTCCATCGTACAGTACACCTGAACAGTAAGCACTTAAAACTCTATGAATGTCAACTACAGCAGAGAAGTGCCAGTCTCTCTCTCTCTCTTTCTCTCGCACTCTATTTCCTCCTTCCTCTGTTCTCCTCTGTGTCCTGGCATCCTCTGTATTCTGCCACTGTTGTGTAATGCCTCCTCAGCGCACACACAGACAGGTTCCTCTGTATTCCTATTGCATCGCCGCGCTGCCGGTCGCTCGGCTTCGTCAATGTGTGCGGGCGAGGGTGGCGGAGGAGGCGGTGGGGTGGGGGTGGCCCGTGTTGTGTTGGTAGGCGAGAGAATATGCTGCGCCCCTGTGAATGTGCGTGCGCGCGCACGCGTGTGTATCGGTCTTGCGGTCCTCTGTTGCCATGGCAACGCCGGGCACATGGCTCAGGCAGCTTCCAGAGCCGAGTCGTGCTGCATTCGCTGTCTCGCGCTCTCTCGCTTCCTCCCCAGCATTGAGGAAATGCGCTCATACCTTCTCCATGTGATTGAGACTGAAGTCCTCTGTTGTGTTCTTAATAGTAGTCATAGTATCGCCCTTCCTCCTGGTAGAATTGTTTTAAATTGCCATTTTGTGCATGAACCCGACTTGCAACCATTTTCCGACGTTTCACGTTCTCACGTCAAAAGAACACCAGCTTTGTTTTTGTCAGACACAGTCGGGCTGTGTGTTCACTAGCTGAAGCCAGTGAGATCACATTGTCAGTTATATAAGGTGTATGTGCCAATTATATCAACTAGCTTTCAAGACTCTGCGACTGTTAAAGCCGCCATTTTCCGCGCACTAACGTGAAACGAGGTCTGTCAACGATGAGTTTGTGAATCAAGATATTTGTTTGGTCAAATTTAACACCTGACAATCACTTCTCCAACTTTGTTGTTTTGAAAGCAATTATCACTGTGTCTGACTGTTTGAATAAAAAGCCAAGGTGGTTGAGTTGTGGCAATTCTGTGGGATTGTTGCACCAAACACGCTTTTGGCTCGAGGAAATGTCGTTTAATATGCTTCATGCCAGATTTTTGTTGGATCATATTCCTGGTTATGCATGATACTGCAGAGAGAGAAGCTAGACAACAGTGAGGCTTGATGAGTCATAAGACTCAAGACTGATATATATTGCAGTCCTGCTCTGTTGGGATTAAATAATACTGTAATTCATGTGTTTCTCATTGAGAACAGTGAAGGGCAAAATATGTCTTTCTCACTGCAGCATGTCCACCATGTTTGTGGTGTTTGTTGTGGCAGTACTAGTGTTTTGCTTTAGGGGTTTGCGGATGCCGTATCCCCATCCCCCTTAAAAATAAAAATAAAAAATCTTGCAAAAATTCTCGTGACACCAACTTGAATTTAGGTCACTTACAATGAGAAAACAAATTGATTCGTACAGGAAGGGGAAAGTGGCCTTAAGCAAGTTGATTTGCACTCTGACTAATTGGCTGAAAGAATTACTTACAATAGGAAATCCATTTCAAATAGTGATGTCAATGTGACACTGTCAGTATATCAGCAAACAGAAAAAAAAGAAAGCTCATTTTGTGTTAAAAGTTCAGTGACTTCTGTGTAGCTTTCGTCATCCACAACGGAAAAGTCGAAACGCGGTCACCCTGATACCTGAAACGCAATCTGCCAGTCTCCAGCTTCTGCAGTCAAGGTGTTTTTTTGGGGAGGAGGGGTAGATGTGGAAATGGCACATGGCGTTTTAGCAGAGGTCGGCTTACATTATTCGTGGCATGCATATTTCATGAACTTCCGTGTGCCCCAGTGACACAAAGCAGCTTTCATTTCCCCATTTAGGTTGCAGTCGGATGGAAGTGCGAGTCTCGTCTTATTCTGGCTCGACTTGAGAATACGTTTGCTTACGCTGGCGAAATAAGTCACGTTTTTGACAGTAAAACTACTTTGTCAAATAACTAAAAATATTTCAAATCTGCATATAATCCCAAAAATGTTTTTGTTTGTGTGTTTTTGAAAATATTTATTTCATTAATCTTGTGTTTTTTTCCTTCCGCCCCATTCTAGGCTGTCGACCATTTGGCGAAGGGGATACTCGAGAGGATGGACTACCAGTGAGTCTTGTTCTTGGGACAGTTTGTATACATTTCTTTAGCATTTCACAACATAATTACAAAACAGGTTAACCCCTCTAATTTTACAAAGTGATAATGCGTTAATGATAGACTGATTATCGGCACCGATATTCAACATTTTGGCCTTTTTTCAAACTCTGATGGCTGACAAATCAATTTAAAATTGTGAACTTGACTTAAATTTGATGTATTTACTGATGAAAATAATAGGGAGCCATTTACATGTTTTCAAATTTTCATTTTACTTTTTAAGACGTACTGATGACCCTGGGAGCGCCCTTGCACTTTTTGTTAGAATTTTAAAACAAAGATGTCAATTGCCTAAGATTTAAAAAAAAAAAAAAAGGGGGGGGGGGGGCGGGGATCAACATTGTGCCAATCTAAAAAGTTGTGAACATAAGCTTAATGGCATTTCAACAAAGTTAAGAATTTGAGTTTGTATTTATTTACTTACTAATTTTTTAGGGCAATATTTTCCTTTTCAACAAAAGTGAATACCGGCTCAAAATATTGGTTATTGGCCTCCTTGACTAAAAAATAATCAGTATTGGCCCAGAACAAAACATATTGGTCTATCTCTGCAATGCATTTGATGACACTTTCAGGTGAGTCTGCTTACTTCACACAACTTCTGCTGTATGTTCCTCTTAACACCTGAGTGAATCGTGTTCTTTTTTAATAGTATCTTGCAATAGCCATGGAAAACACAAAACGGAGCAATGCACTGATGTCTTGCATGCAATGATGATATCTCACACAGTGTCATGTATGACGGCGGTTCAAATGACAAAGTTTTGTGTGACTTGAGGCCGAATTGTACATATTGTACATATTGATAATTCAGAGTTCCACTCTTTATTGCAAGGCATGCCCTTTCATGTTGTGACATCCTGCTGTACCTTTCACAACTCGCTACATGTTCTTCACCACAGTTCGGCACTCTTGACTCCCCCAAACCCTCAACCCCCGCCCCTCAGTATCTTAAAAAGAGGGGTGAGGGAGGGAGCAGCGTTCCTGTTCCTGTGGCAAAGTTCCTCTTTAAGGGATCAGGCTGAACACACAGGAAATCCCATGGCACTGTTGTTGCTAGGCAGCAAAAAAAAAAAAAAGGGGGGGGGGGTGTTCACAAGGTTCAACGCGTGAGCCACCGAGGGTGTCACCATGGTGATTTGGCATCCGAATGTTGCGGCCGCAGGTCTGCGGTGAAAGAAGTGATCCATTTGCAAGTTCTGCAAGTGGAGACCAAGCAAATAGCACAGCATCAGGCCTCATCAAGTCACAGCACAGTTTGGAAGTGCAGTGCGGGATAGCCACGTATCTCATAGCATGAGCTACCAATAGCATCTTTGTATTGGCCTTGTGAGAACCACAGAGGGTTTGTGTATGTGTTCAAGACTGTGATCTCAACTTCCTGTCTACTCATATGCCGAAACTCCAAATAAATGAGTTGTTTTGCTCGCAAAGAACAAATGCAGTTGCACAACTCAGCTGTGCGAGCAGTCTGCCAAGACTGACGCCGCACATCCAAATCATTCATAATGCTGCAACAAACTTGTGCACTGAATTTAGAACCAACAGGAAGTTGTAATTTATCACTTAAGTTTACTGAGGTTATGCTGGTCAGAGATGGGGGAAAAGTACAGACATCTAGTTGAGTGAAAGTACAATTACTTGTATAGAAAATGACTTTGGTAAAATTACTCAAGTAAAAAGAAAAGAGAGAGGAAAAAAAAAGTACATGCTATAAAACGTACTTCACAAGTAAAAGTGGAAAGTATTTTTACCGGATGTTTACTCCTTGTCATATAATTTGAAGACCATCAAATTTAAACGATCATCACTTAACAAAGACTTAACTAGATCCCCTCATTAAGTCCTTGCAATATTTTTTTACTCCTCTAGATGGTACTCTTGGTTTAAAGATGGAATGGAAATGAAATTTCTACTGCATCAACCAAGAATTCTATTTAGAGGAGTTAATAAAATATCAAATGTGCTTGTCATTAACCAGGGCCAACCTAACGAAAGGGTAATGATTATTTAGCTTTACTCTGTACCTTACTTCGAAGTTTTTTATTTATTTTTTATTTTTATTTTTTTTTTATTTTTATTATTTTTTTTTTTTCCCTGATTGGACGGGGATTTTTATTTTTTTTTTCTTGTAGGCGGCTAGCTCGTGGACTTTAGGTTTACACAGGACACAATGCATTCGCCATGAATCGTTCTTTGAGCTGACCAATGTGAAGGCTATTGGCCAACTGGCTCGCTAACAACTTCTGAGTCGACTCCATGTTGCTCATGTTACTTCTTTTTACCTTAATCATCATTTGTAGAAGTGGCGGGAGCAAAGGGAAGCATCGCGTCTTCTCGCGTCGTCGCATAGTTTGAGATTGAGCCTATCACAAACGGGGATGGGTATCGGGGAACGCTTCATATGATAGGATGAGCCAGGAACATTGACGCCAGTTTTTGGGCTAGGTCTAATCTCTTAATCGTTGTCATGCGTGTAAAACAAAAGTAACGAGTAACGACCCTCTGTATTGAGTAAAAAGTACAGATAATATTTTTAAAATGTAACGGATAAAATCAAACGGTATTCTAAAAAATAAATACGCCGTGAATTACAAAATACTGGGGGGGAAAAAAACTACTCAATAATTGAGGGTCTTGTGAGTCATCGCTTCAAAATAATGTGGAGCATGGAGCTGAAACTAACATTGTGAAGGACAGTTCTGGTGGCCAGTGGCGGTACTGCGGGTCGTAAAGGTCTTCAGTCTCATGAGCCTTCGCTAGTTTTCAAAACATCTGAATGAGGTAAGTTTGGTATAAGGCACAATTGCATGTTTTGAAGGACAGCTCTGACCGATGGTCATATCTGTTTAAAACACAATGTAATAAGACACGCTTTAAACAGGTAACAGACTTTTGTCCTGGGGGGTTTTGTGAGTCATCACTTGAAACAAATTAAATGAGGGGGCACAAAAATGTGTTTGGATGGACAGTTTTAACAGCCAGCCGAGATACTTGTTAAAAACATGTTATAAAACCTGTTTTCATTGGCTGTTTAGCTGCTTTTAACAGTATGCGTTCAAGATAACGCGGAGAATCGTGTGTCCTAAAGTGGACTTTTATCATTAATGAAGCAGTTTACTGTTTAACTCATCGTGTGCCAGCGAGATGATTCAGACTGACCTCAGGCCATTCTGTTCCAAAGTCATGTGACGACGGAAGTACACGGGATGTTCCCTGGCGCTCGTGCGAGGCCAGGTTGCTTCACTTAAACATGTCCTTTGTCCTCCTCCCCTCCATCCAGTCCTCCCTTCCTCTCCTCCCTCACCCGCCGTCCACATCTCTGGGGTCAGATCAGCTCCAGATTGCCCCCCACGCATGCCTTTGAATGGCTTAGGCGAACGCTTCAAAAAGGAAGCCAGAGTCTGTTTCTCATTTTTGAAGCTCCCCCCCCAAATCCTTTCTGTCTTCCTCGCACATACACATACAGCTGTCATCTGGCTTTTTAAGTTCTCTGCTGCATTTCTCCAGCTGGAGCTGGTTTATGACATTCTCTCTGCAGACTCTGTGGCCTCTCGCTCGCTCACTCTTTCTCTCTTTTTACGTGTACTCACGCATGAATCCAAACTTGAGTCCAATGCAAAGTCATTTTTTCCTGCTCTGTTATTACTCTTCACTCCTTCCACTGTCTCCTGTTAAATACTCGGTATGTTTGGAGGCATCCTGCGCGCGCACACATGCACATACTTTGTACATACACTTTGTGCAGCTGAAGGGAGAGACTGGGGGGCGGTGAAAGTTGAAGGGTGGTGGGGAGAAGAGAAAGAAAAGAGGGGGGGGGGGAAGAAGTCAAAGGAAGCATCTCTTAGCAACCACAGGACAGTAATTACTGTTGCAGCAGCTGGGAGCAAACCAGATTTCCGCTGTGCGTTAAAGCACTGGCGTGGGCTCCTTTACACACGGCACTGACTAACCAGAGCCAGCAGCCTCCCCCACACGCCACTGGGAGGAAGAGAGAGTACTAAACCCAGCCTTCATGAGGTCGGGGTGGAGGGGTTGCTGGGGAGGCATTTGGATTGGGGTTAAACTTTGAAGGTGCACGTGCCTTTTAAAGAGTGGAGCAACTTTGAAAGCACTTTTGTGAGCTTGGTGACACTAAAAGTCGTACAGCAAAAAAAAAAAAAAAAAAAAAAAAAAGCCCCAAAACTTGCACAAGTACTATAGAATGATCGTGAATTATCATTCTAGAGTAGTAGCTTTAAATAACTCTCTACTTTTTCTTTTGCTTTTTGTGGCTCATATTCCAGAAGAAGTGCCAGTGCAGAAGAAAATCCAGGCTAACTGCTAACTTTAGCAGCTAATGCTAGTTTTTAGGGGTTGAATTACTTCATTATAAGGATGGAACGATATCCAAACATCACAATACGATATCACAACATGAAGCTCACAATATTGTGGGGAGGTTGGCGGTATTTAAAAAAGGTCACAATATTGTAAAAAAAGAAAAGAAAAAAAGCTTATACAAAAAAGCACAATATTGTGTGTTTGTACATAACAGCAATGCATATAAACCACCTACATTCTCTAATAACATTTAAAATTGAGGCGCTTACGTGTTAATGTGCACACATGACTCAGTTGTCAGTTCACAGGCATATTACGTTCCCCTTCATCTGACAATTAGTGTAGTTTTTAACCATGCAAGGGCCAAAACTTCCCTAATGAAAATTAAATTGCACTAAAAAAAAACTAGCCACTAGAGGGTGCTAGAACTGCACAAATGGAAATCAACCTGACTTTTAAATATGGTGAACATGACGATGACGATATTGTGGCAGTTTTCATGTATCACGATATTGCCCTTATAATTTTACATCCCTATGAATTACCATGTTTTAAAATCTGGTTCTAAAACATACCAAAAATGTGACCAAAATGTAAACAAAAACACTACTCGTGTAGCAATTGGATTAAGTGTGGGATGAATGGTGTTGGCTCCACTCCACTCTGTTACTTTTATGGTCACGACAACATGACATGTATAAGTTGTGACAAGTTACGTAACAACAAAGTTACTAGATTGATTGATACCTCAGTAAGATATTTGTTTAGCCTCTTCCACTGACAATGCGCAAAACTCTCGTTTTGATATGAGATACGAGCTGATAAGAGGATGTTCCGTGAGCAAAACTACGCAGATGACAAACGGGGCTGTGGTCTTCCTCGCAATCTCTAATCAAGTGGCAATCCCGTACGGACATTAACGGCTCACTATTTGAAGTTACCATGTCAATGTTGTACTACTAATGTAGTCCGCCTTGCTTTAAATATGTCATACAATGTCGACAATGGTGTGGTCTAGTAGTTTTGACCAAAGTATGAATGGGGTCTATTCGGGTCGGGTCATGTTTATTTGTACATTATAGCCCTAAATCACAAAAGAGTGTCAAAGTGCTTCACGGGCCCACAGTTGACTATCCAGTTTGCGGTTACATCCCCGATCTATACAAACTGAAAGGAAACTCTTGAAAAAAAAAGAAGGAACCACAAATGGAGGGCAAATCACCCTTCTGTCTGTCTGAACTAACATACTCCGTTTTAATTTGCATGTTTGGCTTTCATTTGGAACAAAATTTCAGAATTAGGAATAAAATTGAGAAAGAATTTTATTCAGACATTATTTTTGTTTTACACATCACAACAACATAACAGTGTTTAACTTTTTCAACCCTTGAATGGCATTCATAATTGTCACTTTGACCCCAGAGCAGATCATTATTTCCTTTTGAAGATTTTTTCTTTTTTTCTTTTCCAAATCCGAACAAAATAAAGTTCTGGCCATCATCCTGGCACAGAATGTCTTGCATCTTTTGTTAGTTTTCCTTCAGTAATGTATTCTTGACAAAGCAACACTTGACATGGATCAACTGTTTGATGAATTTGATCCAACTTTGACACGACTTTGCATCCGTGATGGTTTGATGCGTGGACAAGTTGGGGAGGGCGCTCGGATGCTTGCACTGACATAATGTTGGCTACTGAAGTAATATCCTCCCCCATCTCTCTCTCTTTCTCCCGCACCTCTGCATTCATGAATCATGAAATAGCCGTCATATTAGTTGCCATGAGTACTGAAGTCTTGGCACTATTTCTTATCGGAGCCTGTTTATAATCTACACTGCACGGGCATGAAATGTATATTCCCCACACAGCGCATATGTTCCTATGCGATGCAGTCTGCGGCATTCGCGAGATGCTATTTATAGAAAGTTCAGCCTGATTGTTGTCAATGGTGAGATCCATTTCATTTGGAGATGTTGTGAAACGAGGCTGTGAGAATGCGATTTCGTTCGTTTGAAATGAAAATGTGTCCTTTTTATTTTTCAGCTATCATTTTCTTCGGTTTTGTGGGAATGTTGTAAAAGGGCTGTTGGGAACTCTTGAGTTCTCACACAGAAAGTCTTCAGTCATTGCTGCATCACCCTTTGACAAGTATGTGCAGTATACCCTCTGGTGGTTACATTTGGAATGCAACTACAACAGTGAAAACACAATTGATCCGGCGTGGGGGAAAAAAAAAGGGTTATATTGTTGTTTATGCTTACTAAAATGGTGGCGTAATACCTCAACATGTTCTTTTCTGTGTGTGCAGGCATGTGAGGAGCCTCCCTCCATCTGCACGCCCATGAAGGAGCCCTTCTCCCCCCTGAACAATGTGGTGTCCACCGAGCCCTTCAGGGGCTGCTATGTGCGAGCTCAGCCCTTTGACGAGTTCACCTCCAGCAGTCGACGTTACCTGCCGCCGCAGGTGTGATCCTTTCCCCACGTCAACCGTGTCATTTTCCGTCCGACGTTATTAAATTCATGAGAGACAAAACATTAACTTTTTACTGCTGAAAATTGCAAAAATTAACATAGGAGCCTTGATGCCAAAGGGTACGACTGCACTTGCACGCCTAACGTTTAAAACTGGAGAAGCTTTGATTTGGATAAAAGGTGAAATGACTTCAAAAATCAAGAATACTGGTAGTTTAGTTGCCTTAATTCAGGCCTTGTGTGTGTTTTGTTTTTATATTCAGTGCAGCATGGTTTTTGCAATACTATTTCGAAAAAGGAAAATCAATTTAGTTGAAGCTAGTGGAAAATAGGATTATTTTTCATCTTTTTTTTTTTTTTTTTTTTTTTTTAATCGATACTGTGTCAGTAAGTCTGGTGGCAAACAATGGATAGGGAGCAAAATTCGGCCCGGGAAAATATTCAACGTAGAGCTGTTCAATTACGGTAATCGAAATTAAATTACAATTTCAATTATTACACTCCACAATTAAAAAATCAGCAGAATCGTAAAAAAAGATAATTAATACTGGTAGTAATTTTTGAGTTGTTTAAATTTATATATTTGCACAGTTTTTACATTTTAAAATAACAAACCATCCATCCATTTTCTTGACCGCTTATTCCTCACAAGGGTCGCGGGGGGTGCTGGCGCCTATCTCAGCTCCCTGGACTGGTTGCCAGCCAATCGCAGGGCACACGTTTCTTGTTTTGTAACCCCAAAAAAATTTCACCTTCAAGTTTTTGCCAACATAAATAAAAAAAATATATATTATTATAAATTCTGTTTGGCCAAAAAAAACATTTAATACTTAAATAATTACTGTTTATATTTTTTTTCCAATTGGATTTAATCTTTTTAATTGTGTCAACATTTTCTTGTTTTGTACCAAATAAAAAACAAAACAAAAAGATCATCCTACTGCAAAGTGCACAAGCTGCACTCCAACTTCAAGTTTTTGCCAACATAAATAAACATATATATATATATATATATATATATATATATATATATATATATAGAAATATATACTGTATTATAAATTCTGTTTGTCCAAAAATAACTTACATTATTATAGTGTTTGTTTGTTTTTGTTTTTTTTAATGATTAAACATTTTTCTTTTTTTTGTACCAAAAATATTTGTTTGAATAATCGTGATTTCAATTATTGCCAAAATAATTGTTTGTTTTTTCCATAATCGGGCAGCCCTACGTTATCAGCCATTGGGCCACTATTCTTTTTAAGCACTGGGGGGAAACCATGCCATGTAATTGACTGTAAAATTATTTTAACTCCGTCATTTTTTGGTCCCGAAGGTGTCATTCAAATCGACCCGCCATGTCAGCTTTCACATGGACGAGGAGGAGATCGTCCGCATCAACCCGCGCAAGGACGTGCTCATCCGAGGCTACGAGGACTACCGCCACCCGGTCATGTGGAAACAGGAGATGGAGCGCGAAGACCTGGACTTTCCGGCCACCTTCCACAAACTGGACAGTAAGAAGTGCGAGTACCTGTTCCCCGACGGACCCGGCGGGGACCCCCACTCGGGCTCCGGCATGGGCACGGGCCTCGGCCTGGGCAAGGACACGGCCATCAAGACTCAGCCCTCGCCGCTGCTCAAGTCCAAGAAGGGGCGGCGGCGGCGGGAGGACGGCGAGCGCTCGCGCTGCATTTACTGCCGCGAGATGTTCAACCACGAGGACAACTGGCGGGGGCAGTGCCAGGACGCCCCCGACCCCATCAAGCAGTGCATCTACAAAGTCAGCTGCATGCTGTGCGCCGAGAGCATGCTCTACCACTGCATGTCCGACTCGGAGGGCGACTTCTCGGACCCGTGCTCGTGCGACACGTCCGACGAGCAGTTCTGCCTGCGCTGGCTCGCCCTGGTGGCGCTGTCCTTCATCGCGCCCTGCATGTGCTGCTACCTGCCGCTGCGCGCCTGCCACCACTGCGGCGAGGCGTGCCGCTGCTGCGGGGGCAAGCACAAGGCGGCCGGGTGACCCCGCGCCGACCCTCTGGGACCCTCTCAAAGCTAGCTAACACAAGAAGCGGATCTATTCAACGCCGGCTTCCATTTTTTTCCAACCCCCCGTCCACTCTCGGACAGGGAGGTGTCGTTGATCGCCAGCTCTGAGGGCTTTTGGAGATTTCAGTTTGCGTTTGTCGCCGACGAGCTGCAGCGGAGGACGAATTTAAGCTTTGCGTCGAGCTAAATCCGGATGAGGAGATGAGGACATTGAGATAAACAGACTTGGAGATGTTACTAAACGTACTACAAACACACACACGTATTGACATACAACCTGGACGAACTCGACTACAAGAAACGTTTAACTTTATGAAGGAAACTTGTCTTTTTGTACAGAGACAAAACACAACTATTCAGTCAAATAACTTGCTGTTTGAGTATGCTAAAAGGGATACATATGCTTATTTTGTGTGACGTTGCAGTCGGGTAACAGTGGCCTTTCCTTCCCTTAATCACAATGTAATTAGTAGACAGAGAAAAAAAGACACAACATTTCCCCTTCCTCATTTTAGCCATGTAGTGTCATTTAAACATCAGTGCTGTGCGGTACGTGGCCACTTTTTTCTCCTTCGGCAATTGCCACACGTGGACCATTTTGATTGCATTCCAAAATAAAGGGACTCATTCCATTTGTCAGAAGGGAAAATGGTAACTTTTTACCATGCTGACGTTCCCTCACAAAACCCCTCAAAAATGTTGTGGAAAATGACATCTTTACAAATTGAAAGCCCACATCTTTTTTTTTTTTTTTTTTTTTTTTCTGTTCGCCTTCTGATTCAAAGCTGAAATTTTGCTCAACCAGCAAGTTTTGTTTCGGTTTTGAGGGGTGACGGTGCTCCTATTTATTTTATTTTATTATTATTGTTTTTTTTTGTTTTTTTGTTTTTAAAGAAAACAACCAGGCACTTAAAACAAGGCTTATTAGACTAAGCGATTTTGGAATTTGTCTGAAAAAAAAAAAAGCACTGCTCTCCGAGCTTTTGGTTGCAGCACCCCTCCACGTTCAAAAAGTCTCGTGTTTGTCCCACAGTTTTATTTATTTTTATTTTTTCCTCCTTCATGCCTCTCCTCACGTCGCCAGTCCACTCCTTCATGTGTCTTCGTTTTAATAAGCCCTGGATGAATGAGCGCATTGTTTCAGGAATGTTGAGTATCTCAGCAATTAAGTACATACAGATGGTGAGTGTGTGTGTGTGTGTGTGCGTGTGCACGTAGGCCTTCACATGCACTGGTAACGTCCTGACTGATGACTCTTTCGCCAAACACGTTAAAAGAATATTTGTTGTTTAGGAGATTTCAGACTTTATTTTATTGTTTTTTGTTTTTTTGTTTTTTTGGGGGGGGGTTTGCTGCAGCTAAACGCGCAACTGTATTTGCAATCAGAATAATCTGCACAACAAGTGTGATACGGTTTTGTGATCGTAAACAAAACAAAACAAAAACCTTAAAATCTCATTCATATTACAGGGACTCTTTAGTTTACAAAGGAGTTCTGTTATTACGGCAGCAGCATAGCCTGGATTTGTATGCGCGTACTCTGTCACTTTTAATAGCGTAGTCCATCACTAACCTATGCTAGCGCAGTCGTAACTGGAAAAACACCGCAAATTTAAAACAATTATTTTTTTATTATACAATAAGTACGGCGACAACTGTCTTCTATTAATGCGCGATGATGTATTTCTTTCGCTGGCCAGCAAACCGCACAAAGCCTACGTCAGGCCTGCCGTAAACCGAAGACCCTGAGAAATTCAGTTTTGTGCTGTATTTGAGACAACAGGAAAATCTGAAATATATATATATATATATATATATATATATATATATATATATATATATATATATATATAATGAACTAATGACACCACCACAATAAGCTAATATTTGCTTCTTCTTTTTTTTGAGCGGGGGGTTAAAAAACATTTGCTGAAAAACTACATGCAGACATGATCTTGCAATACATCTACTTGCCAATTTTCACAAAAATATAATTTATACAGCTTTTGGGGAAAAAAACTGAGGCCACTACAAAATTATCAATAGCCGATTTTGCTACGTATTACTACTTAAATTGTTATAAAATTATTTTAGAAACTACTGAACATAAATCCCAAATTTCAAATACAAATTTTGTCATTGAACACAATATGAATCTTGTAAAAAAAAATTCTCAACTTGTATATTTTGATATTTCTCGTTCACAGGGATTGCTGCGTGTTGACAGATTTGTCCATCAATGAAGTATCGGAGCTATAATGGGCGGGAACGACACCTGTTGTATTTTATACAGCACACTAGATGATTAGAAGTGCACGCAATTTTGTTCAAATCTACTTTAAACAGCAAACTGGCGGTTTCAGGCAAGTAGTTTACTTGCTTTCAAGGTGTAGTAAATCCAGTCGATTCCTCAAGAAAATTACGTTTAATACTACGTAAGAAAATGCTACGTTTCGCACAAACCATCACAATTTAGGACTCTTTATTTTCAGACCTTTTTATTTTTAATCTTTCTATGCAAACTTATGACACGGGACACACTCGTAAGACTGACAGGACACTTTTTTTTTTCTTTTTTTTTTTTCTTTTTTCTTTTTTTTTGTTTCTTTTAAGTCCTTCGTAGGTAGTAATAGATGAGCCTCATCCCCTTTTGGTACCAAACACCTGTAAATATGTAACACTGTATTTAAATACTGATGATGATAATAATAATAATAATAATAATAATAACTGGCTTGTTTTGTCTTTGAGGTTG